>NC_065573.1:26730454-27033484 GCF_937616625.2 Mercurialis annua | reverse complement strand
TTAGCATTAGTTTTGGGGAAATTACCACTACCACTACAAAACAAAATCCTTATTCAGTGCCCAGTAAAAATAGTTTGTTTTAATTTTAGAGGTTCAAATTCAAATGGTCGTTTCGGCAGTTTTGAGGTGAGCACAAGACATCAGATTGTCACCCTTGTCAATAAAAATTTGTGGGTAAATATCATGTGATCACAGGCATCAACTGACCAACACATAACTTACTGCATCTCAAAAAAAAAAAAGAGTTAGTCTCGAGCTTGTTCATGATCAAGAGTTTAAGCTTCTTCTCTGCCTTTTGCCTTAATTTGGTCTCTCTCTCTCTATCAACTGTGCAAAACAAAATGCAATGAGGATCTTGAAATTAGTTCATTGAGTACTATGAAGCAAACAGAAGCATACCTTAGTGCCCATGAGCTAGGTAGCACGGAAACGGAAACGGGAAACGGAAACGACACGGGAAAACAACAAATTTTTAAAATGAAGGACACGAAACGTGGGGGAAACGTATAAATAATAAAAATATAAGGATATTTTTATAATATTTGAAATTATATAATGCTATATGTATTAAATTTTATTTGTAAATTTATGTCAATTAATAAAATAAATCAAATATAATTAAATCCAACAAAAATAAAAAAATAAGTTTTATTATAAATAAAGTAAATAATAAAAGTTGTGGGTAATTGATTCATAAAAATTATTTATTGAGAACTTTTTAGGTTTTTTTATAATTATATAATTTTTTTAATTTACGAAAACGGCCCGAAACGTTTTCTTATGAGTTTTCGAGAGTTTCTGAGAATTTCCGGTTTCCGAAATGTTTTCGAAACGGGACACGCAACTTCGTCGAAATTTCCGTGCTTCATAGCCCATGAGCTGAGCTTTCATGTTTAGCAGGCTTAGAAGCCTGTCTCTCAGCAACCAATCTTCCTCTTAAGCTTCCATTTTCATCCTGTCTTCCTAGGCAGTGGCTCTCATTTTACTTTGTTTAATTCTCAGCACACAGAACAAAATAGCTCTACTACCTATATGCTATTTATATACCTCAATTACTAACTGTTCTTGCTTACAAGTACCTTATGTCTGCAACAGTCTATACAGTTGCTACTATCCAAATATATTTTAAAACTTGAAGATATGAACCCAACATTATATAACATGTCTTCTTCCTCCATTTCTCTTAGTTGAGATTTTTTTTTTTTAAAATTAAGAGCTACTCAATCAAAGATTAAAGTAATACATTAGTATGTATTGACTGGAACACGATGAGGCTGAGTCGCGAATTAATGACACAATTGCTGTAACTGAATTGAAAAAATATTAAAAATTATTTTACTTCATGAATACTACTTTTTGATAATTTTTATTTGGTTCGATATCAAATTGATATTTTGTATATTGAATAATTGTAACGTGTATTTAGTTAGTTTCTCATAATATAATATTTTAATATTAGGTCTAAGAGTGTAAATGCTTGAAAATATATTTTATATATTTTTTCTACACAAATTCAATAAATTAATAATTATAATAATTAATAAATTTTTGATCCAACATGTATATTAATTAGGCCTAATGCCTTACAAAATTCCAATCTTTTAACCCCTTTTTAATCCTATCATGACGTTGAAAATTGATCAATTTTACCCTATTTTACATTTTATCATTTCAATTGTACTCTAATTTTTCAATTTTCATCAATTGTTTTGCTTGAATGATAAAATCATTCAATTAGCTAAGTCTAAATATAAAATTAAATTCACTTTCATTACAAAAAATAAAAATAAATCATTTATTTTTAAAAACTAACTAAAAACCATAATCAAATTAAAACTAATTTAAATTTTTAATTAATTTAACTAAATCTAAATAAATTTTAAAAACATACAATTTATATATACTAGAAATTGAGAACGTTTTTGAATGTTTTCTAAAAGAAAAAAACGTCAATTTAATATTTTAGGATACAATTGAAACACAAAATATGCAAAATAGGATAAAATTGGTGATTTTTCAACGTCAGAATAGGATCGAAAAGGGCTTAAAAGGTCAGTTTTTTTTTTAAAAAAAATATTAGGCCTATTAATTATTAGAGGGTCGATGATCCAAAAAATACAAGCTATTCCTAAATAAAGAGAGTATAATAAATTTGAAATGGTGAGGACTAATGACACAAATAATTAATTCCAACCAATGAGGTATAACATAAATAGTACATACTCTGAGCAATATTCTACTTGGTTGCAAGTTTAATTCATTTCATAAATCCTCTCGTCTCTCCGATTATCATCAAGGTAGCACGAAAACGAAAAAGGATTATTTTTCAAATACCTGTTTTGAGTAAAGTATTTACACTATTTTGATCCATTTTTTCCTCTTATTTTACATTACCTAATAAGCTAACTTATTTACCAAAAATACCCACTATATAAAGAAGTCTTATCTCATTTTAGGTTAAATTTTTACATAACTACCTTTTTTTTCTCTCTTTTCTCTCTTCTTTTCTCTTCCTTTCTTCTTCTTTTGCATTTGATTTTCAGTTTATCTCTTCTGATTACTTTTCCGTTCGTTTTTTCCGTTTGTCTTTCCGGTCGCGCTTCCGTCCGTCTACTTCCGATGGATTTCTCGTCGTTTCCGGTCGTTTTTCCGTTCGTCTTTTCCGTTCGCGCTAGTCCGTTCGTCTTTTCTGTTCGCGCTATGGATTTCTCGACTCGTTTTTAGATTTTTGTAATTTTTTAGGTTTTTTTAATGATTTAAATATTTTGTAAATAAATTATTATAGATCTATAATTTTTTGTTTATAAAATTGTTCTATTGTTCATATAATTATTTATTTTGTCTTCTCTTATTTATAGATTTGTTTATTGCTACTGATTTTGTAAAGAAAATATTGATTTATGGTGCATTTGTAATAATTTTATAATATCTTTACGTTTTAGTGTATTTTTGGTGTATTTCTGCCGTTTTTAGTATATTTATGGTGCATTTACAGTATTTATGGTACATTTACAGTGTTTATGGTGTATTTGCAGTGTTTCATGGTTAAACCACAAAAACACTACAAAATGCTATAAATACACTACTTATACACTATATAGACACTAATTTTACACTATATAAACACCATAAAAACACTATATATACACTACTGTTACACTATAAAAAATAAAATAAAAAATTCCAAAAAAAAATCTATAAAAAATAAAAATTAACACTATATATACACTAATCTTACACTATATAAAAAAACTGTCGGTCGGTTCGATCGGTTCCGTCGACCGAACCGAAAAAACCGAAAACCGAAATTGAAAAACCGAAAAAGGTATTTTGGTAAATAAAAAACAAAACAGGTAAATAAAGTTAGGGCAAAAAGTCAAAAAATAAAACTCAAAACTTGCAATGTAAAGTTGTAATTATTTTGGCGAAACATGTATTTAGGGAAATTGGCACAAGCGAAAACGGGAAACGGAAACGACACGAAACAGACACGGGGAAACGACAAATATTTAAAATGAAGGACACGAAACGTGGGGTAACGTGTAAATAATAAAAAATATAGGGATATATTTATAATTTTAACAATTATAAAATATTATATATATTAAATTTTATTTATACATTTATGCCAATTAATAAAATAAATCAAACATAATTAAATCCAATAAAAATAAAAAGATAAGTTTTATTGTAGATAAAGTAAACAATAAAATTTATGGGTAATTGATTCAAAAAGATTATTAGTTGAAATTTTTTTAGGTTTTTTTCTAACTATATAATATTTTTTATTTATGGAAACGGCCCGAAACGTTTTCTTATGAATTTCCGGTTTCCGAAACGGGACACGCAAGTTCATCAAAGTTTATGTGCTTCTTAGGATTTATCACTAAAAAAAACTAAGAATCTAATTATTTTAGATACGAAGGACCTAAATTCATTCCATATACCTCAATCTTAATTAATGCTTCTAACAAGAAAAAAAAATCTATTTAATTTAATTAATCATCTATACTCTCAAACCACATGCGTCTCTATTAGCAAACAAGTGATCCTCCATTATCTCTACTCATGACCACCATTCATAGTATTCTCCTCTACATATAGTCCACGTTTACGTCTAATCATCCCAGTCATCTTCTTTGTTAGGCCATTCTGATTCTGCCACGTAAAGATTACTATTACAAGAGGTCGGTCAAGTAAGGGTTCCACTACCACCCCCAGCCTTGACCAGAACACCCCACAGCCTTTCGATCTCTCCCAACAAATCTTGTGTCGGAAGCTGAAACCGGCAGCACGGGCAAGTGTTCCTCTTGTTTAGCCACGGCAATATGCATATCCAATGAAACAAGTGGTTGCACGGCAACTTACACACATCTCTCCCTTCCTTCATCTCCTCCTTGCATATGGCGCATTCCTCACTAACTTTCACCTCTACTGTCGGAAGGGACACCACCGCTGATGGTGCAGCCGCCACCTCCTTCTCTCCGCAACACCCTGTTGCGGTCACGAACTTCCGACACCTTATTATCATCTCAACATAAGGTAAAAGCACGCCACCATAATACACTCCAATACTGGACTGCATTAAAATGGTATGAGAGCAACGTTTGCTCAAAATATGGCGCCATTCGTCGTGCGGGGCTTTAAGAATCTCGGGGTTTTGTTGATGGACGTCGCAAAGGAGAAGGAGAAGCAATGCTGCATCGAGATCACGGTGTGTGATGGCGATGGAGGTGGGGGCGTGTGAGTGGAAGTGGCGGGTGAGATGGTGGAGAGACGAGAGGAGATGCTTGGCAATGAGAAGGGTTTTATTAGAAAGGGAAAGAGTGTGGAGGTGGTGGAGGGCGAGGGAGAAGGAGGCGGGACGAGAGAGAAGGGAGGAGAGGCAGTGGTGATGGTGGAGAGTTTGCGAAAGAATGGAGTGGGTTAGATCAGAAAGTTGGGAAGGAGTGAGGGTGGAGAGTGCAGACATGATCACTGTCTCTTCTGCCATTATTTATGGGATCTTGAGCCTATTACCTCTCAATGAATTTCTTCAGTTTGAGGGAATGTGTGGTTTTTTATGTCATCAGTATCTGCTCTGCTAACTAAAAGGAAGAAAGGGACAGTGTAGCACAATGTGGATTGGGTTGGCAAGGCAACGTGGAAAAACATCGAGTGGATGTAGAACTTTTGTTCTTATGTGTTTGTCCATCTCTCTTTTAATTATCTCTTAACTACTGTTCTTGGCTTAACCAAATAAGCAGATCCAAGAGAAAAAAATAATAATAATTCACCCATCTTTGACTCCTTTCTCTTTGTCTCCTCCAATTCCATTATTGATGATCAGAAAACAAACAAAAATCATGAAAGTTAGCAATCGACCGTGTAAAAAGTTAGCTTTGCCCCTGCCCAGTTACCACAGCATATTATCACCCTTGAGTTCTTGACTATTGCATCCACCGCTTTTATCTCCAATAAAATATAGTGCAAATTTGCATAATAAATGAGAATAAATTGCCGTTCTCCAATTCCTGTAAGGAATTTTATGGACAATTTTAGGCCACACCGCAAACTTGTTATAATATATCCTGACAATGGATGGTGAAGAGATTTTCACACTGAGGCTACCATTTTTGAGCTAATAAAAACAGACTTGCGCAAGTAAATTAAGTAAATGTTGATTATTGATCAGTTGGCAAGAAGATCTCATGCCTTCAAAGTTACCAGTCGAAAGAGGGGCAACTTTGGGCGGTAGTCATTAAAATAAACACATTTAGCATGGCAGAGCATCTTTCATTCTAATGGAGACACAATGATAAGTTATGGCAGGTATAACAAGCACCGGCTCAAGGAAAAAGTGCTAGTTCATTAAAGGTTGCACCCTTTAATTGCAATTTCAAGTAATTACAATTAATGGAATCCAAAGAAAACGAACCCCGAAAAGTATAGCTAAGAACAATATTCCAAAACCCTCTTTTGCAACCGACTTAGGAACTTTACTGCCTAAGGGATTGAAAGTAAGCCCTTACACTTAAACAAACGTATATGAAAGCAATAGTAAATAATTTGATAATTTTTTAGCTGAAAAGTTTGGAGTCTCTTACCCGTGTGAGGGTTCCGTAAGCTTCATATGGGAAAACCTGATAATGCTTTACCCTTGATAGCAGCCAAACCAAAGTATTTTATCATATGGAAGAAGGTGTTCCACATTGTATAGCTCACTTCTATTCAATGTAATGCCAATTACTTTGTGGTATGACCCGAATATTGATCAGTATCTGATCATAATGCAATCTTCTTTGGAGAAATAAAAGTTGCAACTTGCGGCATCAAGAACATTGAACTGCCAGGGCCTTTTTGTGATTCTTCTAGCCATAAACACTCTCCTCATCAACCTTGTCATGCAAAATCTTCCCCTCACCTCTCATCAACCCAAGCAACTCTTCCAACAAGACATATATCTCTTCAGCATTTTCTCTAGATGTGTCTGTTGCAATAAAGCTCCTCAGTCCTTCTTTAGTTTCTATCCAGCTACTGCCTGGGAGCTTCTGTAATCCATCTTTGATCATCCTTTCTCTGATCTCATCAGCTTCTTTCCATCTCCCTGCCTGGGAATATAAATTAGCCATTATTACATAATTCCCAGTATTTTCAGGTTCTATTTTAAATAAATGATCACATATCAACTTGCTAAGCTCAACGTCTCCCGAAATAGAAGCTCCATGGAGCAGCGCACCCCAAACTTTTGCAGTTGGTTCAAATGGCATTTTAGAGACAAACTGTTTAGCTTCATACACCCTCCCTGCCTTGCTCAGAGCGCCAACCACACAAGCATAATGCTCGGCCAAGGGTTGAACGCCGTATTTGTTCAACATGGCATCAAATATCTCGCAAGCTTTATCCACCATTCCACAATGAGCACAAGCTGTCAGCACTGCAATGAATGTGACTGGATCTGGCTTGATCCCACTGTTCAACATCTCATAAAAAAGACGGAGAGCCAAATTAGCATCCCCATGGAAAGCATTTGCTGATATTATTGCGGTCCAGATAACCACACTTCTATCCTTCGATTGATCAAATACTCTTTGTGCCCCACAAAAATATCCAGATTTTGCATACATGTCAATGATTGCAGTGGCAACATAGATATTCCTGTCATAACCATTTTTCAAAGCATAAGAATGTATTTCCTTCCCTCCTTTCAAACTTGAGAAATACGCCAATGTAGGAAGTATAGATGAAAGCGTCACAGCATTAGGCCTAAAGCCAAGACCCTGCATTTCTCTAACCAAATCTAAAACCCCGTCATGCCTGTTGTTTTGTACCAAACCCGAAATCACAGCATTCCATGTGCTTAGCACTTGAGTCTTTGATCCTCTAAAAAGCTCCAAACTTTGATCTACATAACCATGAAGCATGAAGCCGGATATGATAGCACCATAAGTAACTTCATCCTTTTCGCTCATCTCGTGAAACAATTCTTTGGCATATTCCAAACTCCCACATTTGGAGTACACTGCAATCAAAGCATTACAAACAGAAACATCCATTTCCATCTCATTATCAACCATAAATTTATGAACTTCTATTCCAAAAACAAGGTCTTGACTATGCCCACACGCTTGCAAAACACTAAGGAAAGTAACCCCATTAGGCGTAAAACCCGAAAAATCAACCATTTCCCTATACAAGATTTTACAGTCTTCATAAAGCCCCCCCTGAGAATACCCAGAAATCATGGAATTCCAAGAGACCACATCTCTGTTAATCATTCCATCAAACACCTTCCTAGCTAAAACCAAATCATCACATTTCGAATAAAAAGTGATCAAAGCATTCTCCACGAAGACATCAGCATGAAACCCACGTGTAAGAGCATAAGCATGAACCTCCTTACCCAAATTAACATCACTTAACATAGAATGACTGGACAGTGACTTTAACAGACAGGTAACGGATACATTGTCCGGAGAGGCACTCAGGGAAGAGGTTAACGAGGAGAAAAGGTTGAGTGCTTGTAAATGGAGGCTGTGGAGGGAGTAAGCTACGATCATGGCATTATAAGAGAAGGTGTTCTTCTGGGGAATTAGATCGAACACGTGACGGGCATAGGTTAGGTGGTTAGTTTTTGAGTAGAGAGCGATTAATTTGGAAGCTAGGTAGTTACCGGGAGTAATCGAGGAGAGGATGAGGCGAGCGTGGAGCTGCTTGGCTTGAAGAGGGAGACAGCGTTCGGTCAAGTGGTGGAGGAGGCGGCCGTAAAAGCCACAGTCGCCGGAGTTTAGGAGACGGTTCATTCATTTATTTGCCGCCTCTTTGGATTTTACTTCGGGGTTTGTATCCGTTATTTGGCGCGCGATTAGCAAAAGGGATTTCTGTAGCGAGTGGAACGGCATCGTTTTTAACATGTGTATAATAAAGCTTATGGAAACTTTAATTCAATTATTTTGGATCGGAAGGAAAAAAAATGGCATCACATGAGATGTTTGGGAGTTACAATTAGCGGAAGCTAAATCATTCCCCTCCTTCAATTTCATCATCTTTCAACTTCTTACTCGTAAGCAGCTATGCTTTTTTTTCTCTGTTCCTTTGTGTCTATAAATTATTTTTTGTTTTTGCCCTGATAGATATTTTGCTTATGCTTTGTGTTTGCGGTCAGATCGGATTAGGGTTTTTTCATGGGCAAATATGCTGAATAATGTTGTGTTTTCTTCCCCATTTGCTTGTTTTAGTTTCAGTTGAGTCCAACTCATACAACTAGGGTAGTTTATACTCTGTTGACCACAGAAACTTGAAGTTTCATATAGATAATTTTCGTACTGATATGTTTGTTTATTATACTGTGTACATGCCTGTGCTTGATGTTCTATGAGATTCAAGCAATCTGTCATTTAGTTAAGCAGGTTATTGCACTAATTATTGAAATCTTAAACATGATTTTAGAGTTCAAGTTACTGTAAAGAGGATGGTTATAATTTGTAATGGCACTTAGGCAGGTGGCTCATGCATCGTGCTGTGTTAATAGTCAATGAGTGCCACTGGCTTGACATTCTAGCCTCATTTTTTAAAATTCTTTCAACTGATACAGGCTACCAATGGTCAAATCTTTCAGCTATTAACCTCGTAATTCCCATTTCTTACGCGGAACTTGGGTAGGATTTTTTTTACGTAAAAGTAAAGCTTCCTTATTTATTGATATGATGGTAAAAACTTTAGAAAGACATTTTCAGCTTATAGGCACTTTTGACTATTTGTAGTTATTGGTTAGAGCATTATGCTTTCAGTTCCAGTGGTTTAATTTTGCTTTGTTTAAGGATCACTGAGATATGCCTCACATTTGCAGATTATTAACTTTTTTAGAAGCTGGTTGCCACAAAGAGAGAGAGAGATGAAAATGATTGACAAAGCCCAAAAGCCGGATTCGGTGTCTTTGCCGACTGGTGTTACAGAGATATCAGGGGAACCTGCTATTGTTATTAATGGGGTGCCAGACATCAGTCTGAGTGGCAGCTCTCTTGCTGTCAATAGTAGTGGAAATGACACTGGATCTCAAGAAAATACAGGCCCTGATGCAGGACTTGGAAATACTAATTTCGCTGAATGGATGGAAGGACGGGAAGTTCAAAAGTTGTTTGGAGACCAGCTATATCCTGGTACAGTGACGGAGTTCGACAAAGAAACTGGCTGGTACAAAGTGGTCTATGCAGATGGCGATTTTGAAGATCTCGAGTGGCCTGAACTGGAAAATATTCTTGTGCCTTTGGATATTACAATTCCAGTGAAATCATTGGCTCTGAAAATGACGAAGAGTCGTCAGAAAACCACTCAGAAACCTGGGAAAAGTGCTACATGCACAAAAGTTGGCAAAGCTAAAAGCCTAAGAAATAAGGAGATTAAAGAGTCGGTTGTAGAAGGCGTACATGAACCTCCACTCCATTCCAAAGAGGGTGCTGAATTGGTTAAACCAAGTTGCAAAGAGAAATCACAATAAAGAATGCCATTCTGTTAACAGATCAAGTTTGGTTTTATTCCGCATTTGTACTGAAATGTCAACAACAAACTTGTACAGCCCAACTTTTATGTTGTGTAAAACGTAGATTTTTCTTTATTGCGGCTTGCGAATTGTAATAGCAGTCCAGAAGTGGGTGTTGAACATTTGCAATGTTAATGATACCTCCTGAAAAGCTTATCTAGTTATGGTATGATTCATTAAGATGGGTGGTTTGTTCCTTAACATGAAGCTGCACTTACTTTTACAATCAGTTCAAGACGTAGGACCATCAGGGTTTTATATTATGTTAAACAGATTTTCCTTCATTGTGATGATCAGTGGTGTTAAGAGTGATAATTATTGTCTGCCCAGAGCTTTGGCTCTAGAGCATAATCTGTGAAACGCAATCATTTTCTTTTAGTAGTTGTGTAATATTTGCAAAAGAAGGGTGGAGTAAAAAATAAAAAAACCACTAATCCAATCTAATCAAATCGAAATTTATTTTGATTTGGTTAAACTGAATAGGTTTGGATGTAAATATATTTTAAAATATATGGTTTTTGATTTTGGTTTAATTTTTACTATTAATTGACCAAACCGACCGATAAATTGAGCTTAAAAATAATATTATTTTTGTCAACACACACACACACACATGTGTATACACATATTTTAATTATAAACTATATTAATTTAACTATTATGTATAATTTTTATCTAAATTTATACTAATCAAAGCGAATCAAACAGTAAATTTTAGTTAATCCAACCGAAATTTTATTTAAATATTAGTTTAACTTTTTTTTTAGTAAAAATTTGGAGTCGAGAAATCAGGAAACACACCTGAGCATCTCAACTAGGTTGACACCCTCTTAGCGTATGCATCATTTTTCTCGCTACCAATCCATAAAATATATAAAAAATAAAATTCAGTTACAAACCAACATGGGTAAGCCCAGAAAAGGGAAACAAAGCTTAAAACGCCTAAGCTAAAACTCAAGGAACTAAAGAAGTTCAATGAAAAAATGCCAACTAAAAAGAGAACTTAGCCTAAGAAATATTAGTTTAACTATTATGTATAATTTTTATCTAAATTTATACTAATCAAAGCGAATCGAACCAAACTAAAATTAGTAGTAAATTTTAGTTAATCGAACCGAAATTTTATTTAAATATTTGATGTTGTTTTTTTTTGGGTAAGACCATGAGGTGTCCTAAACGGATTCCAATTATGAAATGGCACCTTTGAATCTTCTATATTCATATTAATTCCCACTCGAACCAGATAGATTCCTTGCGGGAGTGAAAATTCCCAAATTTTAAATCATGTTCACCACTAACAATTGAAAAACTAAACCTCTTGGAGGTTATCTTTCTAATTGTGTAATAACGCATCTTTTTTTATGCTTTTGGCGTCTATGCATGCAACATAGGTTAATGCAAATTCCTTTGGAAAGAGAAGTCAAACTACTTCTATAATTAGATCTTGCTTGGTTAAGGGTAAAAAGACAAAGAAAATTTTGCTTTCCAAAAAATAGCAATTTTTTTTTTTTAGTTCAATGTGTTTTACTTTTTGGAAAATTAAGAGTCTAACTTCCCTTTAATTAAAAAAGTGACTTCTCTAAATAAACCTAGATAAGTAGAGCTTCATTTATAGAACGATATCTCTAAATTTAATAATTTTAGAACCCTTTAATATAATTTCAACAAGTTCTAATAATACTCAAAAACTATTAAAATCTATAAAGTAAAAATACGCATGAAGAAGTGGTTTTATATATTTTTAGATGTGACAACATCCTATAGATTTTCTATTATGTAATACTCAAACATGTGAGGGAGCTTAGCATTTAGTTTTGGGGTGATCACCACTACAAAACAAAAAACTTATTCATTGCCTAGTAAAATTTGTTTGTTTGTTTTTAAAACTTTGGAGGTACAAATTTAAAATGGTTGATTTGGCAGTTTTGAGGTGAGCACAATGCATGAGATTCAGTCACCCTTCTCAATAAAAACTTGTGGGTAAGTTTCATTACCTAACACTAAAAAATCATGTGAAGTCACAGGCATCAACCGACCAGCACACTTAATTACTATCAAAAACAAAAAAAAGAGTTGGGACCCAAGTGAAAGCTTCATCTGGACAATATACTTCCAAATAATTGACATGACTCTTTAATGATAACATTCACATAGCTTTATTACAGTTTAACTGTCTGATCAATGCTTCAGTTTGGTTCAAAGCAAAAACAAGTTACATAAAGAACCATCCTGTCCTAATAGCTCATAAACTGACATCATTATTGTTAATTAACACACATCAACTCTGATCTCAATTGAGGTTGAATTGAGTTGATTGTTATTACCTTTGAGAATCTGTTTTTGAATCTTGACAAGTTAGAGTGAAGTGGTAGGTAGATTTGTCTGATAGAGAAGTGCAGTCTGACTTGTGTTGAGTACTTGAATCCTCTTCCTTATTGCTGCCATGTGAGAGTTGAGATTTGAATGAAGAAGTGGAAGAAAATCCACAAATCTCAGATGAATTTGAGGAATGCACCTCTTGCTCTAGTCTCTCGAATACGGGCGAGATCTTCAGGGGCTCGAGCTTCTTCATCAAGAGTTTAAGCTTCTTCTCTGCCTTTTGCCTTAGTTTGGTCTCTTCTCTTAATTTGGTCTCTATCTCTATCAACTGTGCAAAATAAAAATGCAATCAGGATCATTAAATTAGTACATTGTGATTGAAGCAAACAGAAGCATACCTTGGCACCCATGAGCTGAGCCTCATGTTTAGCAAGCTTAGAAGCTTGCCTCTCAGCAAGCAACCTTCCTCTTAAACACTCAAGAGTCATGAAGCTAGTACTATTGTCTCCTTCCATTTTCTTCTTGTCTGCCTTGGCAGTAGCTCCCATTTTACTTTGACAGATAGAAGATAGCTCTACCAATATATACCTCAACTAATAACTCTTTTTGGTTTCAAACTAATGTCTAGAACAGTATACAGCTGCTGTTATCTGTATATGATTTAAAATTTGAAAGATATAACATGACCCAACATTATATATAACACGTTTTCGTCCTCAATTTCTCTTAACTGGGAAAAACTTAAATTAAAAGAAAAATGGGGTACTCAATTCCCAGATTAAAGTGATGCATAGTATGCTTTGGTGAGAAGTTGGAAATGATTATTATAGAGGTGTCTTTGGACAAACATAACAACATATATAAATCATCATTAGTTATAATTAAGTAACTTGAATTATACTCAAAGAAACTATTTATATTTACTTTTTAGAATTATTTTTACTCACTACTTGGCCAAAGTTTCATGAAGGTGGGGATGGAAATTCTCGCCAGCTTCCCAATTGTGAGCATCACTCAGTTCAGAGAAAAAAATTGCGGCGAGAGGAAAAAGTTGGCCGAGGAGGTGGAGACCTGTAAAAGTCAAAAACATCATTTCTTCTAGGATATTTACATAAAGTTAATCACAACTTGATTTTTTTTTTGAAATTAAGAAGAGATTATTAAACTGAATCAAAATGAAGAACATCAATGAAAAATGGAGGTGGACATGCCGGCCCTCGACGAACACGCATAGAACTAACCGCTTTAGCTAGGTTAGGAGCTGCTATATACGCTGATCCTTTAACATTAGCAACTGAACAATAGAAAAGATTGGACACTTCAACTGCAACTTCAAGTTTTTATAATTAAATGAATCCCCAAGAAAACGAACTGCAAAAAGTGTAGCTTAAGTACATTATGTCAAGACCCTCATTTGCAACTGAATTTGCTTCCTAAAAAATTGAAAGTAAGGCCCTTTCACGCTAACGAACTCACCTATCTGAAAGAAATAGTATATAATTTGATAAATGTAGCTGGAAAATTTCGAGTCTCTTACTTGTGAGAGGGTTCTGTAAGCTTCATAGTGGAGAACCTGACAAGGCTTACCCTTGGTAGAAGCCATACCAAAGTATTTTATCATATGGAAGAAGGTGTCCGCCCGTATTGCAGAGGTCACTTCTAATCAAAGTAAATCCATTAACTTTGTAATACGACCAGAATGTTGGTTAGTATTCTTCTAGCTATCAGTATTCTGATAATGATACAATTTTCGTTTTAGAAAAATAAAAAATGCAACTTGCAGGTCATCAAGAACATTGAACTGCTGGGACTTTTTTTTTTAATTCTACAAGAATTCTAGCCATAAACACTCTCCTCGTCAAGCTTGTCATGCAAAACCTTCCCCTCACCTCTCATCAACGCAAGAAACTCTCCACAATGAGCACAATCTGTCAGCACTGGAATGATCTGGCTTAATCCCACTATTCAACATCTCATAATAAAAGACAGAGAGACAAATTAGCATCCGTCGGACAGCATTTGCTGAGATTATTGCGGTCCAAATAACCAAGTTCCTATATTTTGATTGACAAAAAATCTCTGTGCGCTGCAAATATATCCAGATTTTGCATACATGTCAATGATTGCAGTGGCGACATTGATATTCCTGTCATACCCATTTTTCAGAGCATAAGAATGTATTTCTTTCCCTCCTTTCAAATTTGACAAATATGCCAATGTTGGAAGTGTAGATGAAAGCGTCACAGCATTAGGCCTAAACCCCAAGACCCTGCATTTCTCTAACTAAATCTAAAATCATGTCATGCCTGTTGTCTTGTATTAAACCTGAAATACTGCATTGCATGCTTAGTACTTGAGTCTTTATTCGTCTAGAAAGTTCCAAGCTTTGATCAACATATAACCACGAAGTATGAACCCAGATGTAACTTCATGATTTTCGCTCATCGCGTGAAACAATTCCTTGGCATATTCCAAACGCCCACAATTGAAGTAATATCCAATTAAAGAATTGCAAAGAGAGATGTCCATTTCAATCAATCATAAATTTATGGACTTTTATTCCAAAAACAAGGTCTTGGCTTTCCCCAGACAATTGCAAAATATACAAATGAAAGTAACCCAATATAAAACCCCAAAAATTAACCATTTCACTATACAAAATTTTGCAGTCTTCTTAAAGGCCTTCCCGAGAATACCCAGAAAATCATGGAATTCTAAGAGACACACCTCTCTTGATCGTTCTATGAAACCCCTTTCTAGCTAAAACCAAATCATCACATTGAGTATAATTAACATGCTATGAAGAACATGGCATAAAAAGAGAAGGTGTTCTTGTGGGGAATTAGATCGAACACCTTGCGATCATAAGTCTCAGAGCAGAGAGCGAATAATTCGGAAGCAAGGTAGTTATCGGGAGTAACTAAGGACATGATGAGGCGAGCCTAGAGGTGCTTAGCTTGAAGAAGGAGACGGCATTCGGTCAAGTTATGGAGGAGGCAGCCATAAAAGCCACGGTCGCCGGAGTTTATAGACGGTTTCTTCAGTTAATTGGCGCGCGAAGGGCTTTTAATTGCGAGTTCAACGACATAGTTTTTCATTCTCCTCCTAATTTTTATTTCTTGTCTTTGGTTTTTTGGTTGATCACTGTCTTTGAAAACAGCAGCATGAAACTTGCAAATCAAGCAACGAGCCAAAAGAGCATTTTGGTGAGGTGAGTTGAGGTATGAATAATAAACTCAACCTTTCCATTGTGCAGCTTCTCCGTCTTCAATCAAATCCTACCGCCGCCCATTTCAAATTGAAGCGCCCAATACAATCCAACAAAGCGCTCCGAATTCTAGACATAATCGCATCCCCAAAATCTCGCTCCACTGCTACGCTTCGTCAAACCCATCTTCGCCTCCTTGAGGATGTCTTAGGGACAAATTCCTCTCAACCCACTGAACAATTCTTGACCAGAAGCGCCCGTGTCACTTCTGACGTGCTTGATGAGTTACTGGACTCTTCTTTTGTTACTGTAAACAATCAACGGTTCGAGTCCGTGCGTTCTTCGAGATTCGATGCCGGTTCTTTATGCAGTGCAGTGAGTTCTTGTGCTTATTCTTGTAATCTTAAAGAAGGGGTTCAGTACCATTGCTTTGCTATGATTAGTGGGTTTGTTTCGTATGCCTATGTGGGAAGTTCTTTGATTAATCTATACAGCAAATGCGGGGAAATGGATAATGCTGTCAGAGTGTTCAATGAAATGCCTGTGAGAAATGTAGTCACGTGGACTGGTGTCATTTCTGGGTTTGCTCAGGATTGGCAAGTTGATGTTTGTTTGGAGCTGCTCTCTGCCATGAGACAATCAACTTTAAAACCCAATGATCTTACGTTCACCAGTCTTTTGAGTGCCTGCACAGGAAGTGGAGCTCTTCGCCAAGGGATGAGTGCTCATTGTCAAATCATTCTTATGGCTTTTGATTCCTACTTGCATGTTGCCAATGCTCTTATATCTATGTATTGCAAATGTGGGAGCGTTCAGGATGCGGTTTATATATTTGATAACATTGTTTGTAAAGATGTTGTGTCTTGGAATTCTATGATTAGTGGATATGCTCAGCATGGGTTGGCAATGCAGGCCATTGAGCTTTTCGAACGCATGAAAAACCTGGGTGTAAAACCTGACTCGATAACATTTCTTGGGGTTTTATCTGCTTGTCGACATGCAGGTTTTGTTGAAGGAGGCAGGAGTTACTTTAATTCGATGATTGGATATGGACTGAGGCCAGAGCTGGACCACTATTCATGTCTAATTGATCTTCTTGGCCGTGCTGCATTGATAGAAGAGGCTCGAGATGTTATCTTAAGGATGCCATTGTGCCCCAATGCTGTAATCTGGGGATCGCTGTTATCCTCATGCAGGGTTCATGGAAGTGTCTGGATTGGCATTGAAGCAGCAGAGCAAAGGCTGCTGCTGGAACCGGGTTGTGCTGCTACTCATGTACAATTGGCAAATCTGTATGCAAGTGTGAGGTACTGGGATCAGGCAGCAAGAGTGAGGAAATTGATGAAAGATAGTGGACTTAAAACGGTTCCTGGCTATAGCTGGATTGAGATGAAGAACAAGATTTACATATTTAGAGCAGAAGACAGGTCTAACACAAGAGTTGGTGAAATTCTAAATGTTCTGGATTGTTTGGTAGACCATATGGCTTTAGGAAATGCGCCGGAGGAAAATATTAATCAAGTTGCATATGAAATAGTGTGATTTATCCATCAAGTGGCCGCTGAGATAATTTGAATGCATCTCCTAAATGCTTGGCACCTCTGCGCTTAATGTCTTCTTAGTCTTTTTGAAGGGACTATGATGCTGTATAAGAACTATTCAGTTTTCTTATTTGCTATGGATCAAGATCACTCAGATTCAGTTGACTGATTCCCTAGTGATTTCGTGGGAGGCTGGGAGCACAATCCAAGGTAAAGACATGGGCTGTAGCCTGAAAAGGAGAATCCGAGATGAGAAATCTTTTGAGCTAAGGTGAGCATTTTATTTTAAATGGAATCATTTTCTTGTAATTTCGTCTTATGATCTGCTATGTAAATATAAGTTGATGAATTTGCATCAAACCGGAATTTTCCCTGCAGCTTTACATAGCCTTTTGATGCTGCAATATGAAGTAATTTTTTTGTATTTTGTGCTGCAGAAGTAAAGCAGGGGGAATTAGCTGCCCACTCCATATCTTTTGAGACTTCATGTTCTGGTTATAGAATTTATAGGTATCGCTTCTCTGCTTCGTTTTCCTTTATGATCTGTGTATACACGTTTGGGTTGTTGGTGTGGAAGCGTGAAGATGCATAAATCTTAAATTATATGATGTCTTCGTATATGTATAGGAGACTAGACGAAAGGTAAACTCATAAACATCTCACATCCCTCAAAGGCTCAAATTTCATTTACAGCTACATGGAGTTGTTAGGAGTAATTTCCTTTTAGACTATCTACCATTTGGATTATTATTATTATTATGAATCTGAGGATTTATGAAGCCAGTGGTTTCAGATACCTATTTTTCTTAGTATCTTCATTCTTAATGTATTCATGCATTTATTTTGCTGCTTGTGAATATACATCTCTTTTTTGTCAATTCCATTTTGGTAATCGCATTATGAGATCCCTGTACTATCAACTTTTATTTCAAAATGTCCTTCTACGTTATTTAGTTAGTTAATAGTCCTTATACTATTTATTTTTGTTGAGTTGAGATCCTTGCATGGATGGAGGTTAACCGAATCGTTAAAAATGAACTCATAAGCAACTAAAATAAATGTAAAAACATGAGCAATTGACATAGAATTGGATAGTGAATTGGATATGGGTTCTGGGTTTAGATAACCTTCTGTATACTCCAAATACTTAGTTTTCTTGTCCTGAATTCATTACTCCAGTTAGTGAAAATTATGTAATTATCATTGAGAATTGAAGTTTCTTGCTTTACACTTGGACAATGTCATTCTAACTTTCACAATGACTGAACAAGCAGATGGCATAAGACGCCTCCATCTTTTGGAGCAATGCAAGAGCATGAAGCAGCTAAAGCAAGCTCATGCACAAGCACTCATTTGTGGCCTAAGCAACAATTCCTACTCTTTAAGCAGAATCTTAGCTTTTTGCTGCGACCCAAATTGCGGCATTTTTTACGATGCTTGGAAACTCTTTCAACATATTCAACCACCTACCATTTGCATTTACAACGCCACGATGAAAGCTTTACTTCTAAGAAATCAAATCTTTGATGCTTTTAATATATACATTACTATGTTACAAATTGGCATGTACGAAGATGCTTATTCATTGCCTCATGTGTTAAAAGCCTGTGCCAAGTTTGAATCTTGTTTCTCTTGGTGAATGAGTATTGTTTAAAACTGGGGTTTGTTAATACTATGGTGATTGATTTTTGATTTTAATGTATGATTTTATACTGGGATAGTAACATGAGAGCTGTAAGATATGTAATTTGATGAAACTCCAAGTGAACCAAGTCCATGTGTTGTGTCATGGACATCAATGATTTATGGGTTTGCTAAAGTGGGTGATGTTGAGTTTGCAAGATTGTTCTTTGATAGAGCTCCAAGGAAAGATAGAGGTGTATGGGGTGCTAATGATTTCTGGGTGTCTGTAAAATTATTGTATTTAGGAGGGTTTAAACATTTTTAATGTGATGCAATTGAATGATTTAGTACCTGATGAAGGATTTTAATAAGCATATTTTGTGCATGTGCTCAATTAGGTGGTTTGGATACTGGGATTTGGGTTCAAAATTTAATGGAAATGCTAAGATTACTTGCAGTATCCATTTAATAGCAGGTAAAATTTATATGTATGTACAATGTGGGAATGTGAATTTAGCTAAGAAGCTGTTTGATTAAATGATTCAGAGAGAAACTTTGTTGTACTGTCATGATGTCTGTTTTAGAAATGCATGGTGGTGCAGAGCTGAACAGCACAATGATTTCATATTTTTATTTTCTTTCTACATCTTCAAAACACAATGTGAGTAGTAGTAATTTTTACGATGAACTCTCCACCTTAGCATCAATTCAGTTGGAATTGAACCTTATATTATAGCTCTCTTTTGTCCCTTGAGATTACTTAGCTCTACAAGAGATAAAACTATTGAATTCAACTTGAATGGAATAACAGCAACATTCTGATATCATTTGAAGGAAGCAACAAACTCCTTCGGTTAATTTCATGGCCATCCCCATCTAAGATATCAGTTTTTTATTTGCTTAGAAATTCAACTCTTGCGTGTGTATCTTGTGGCAATGCTAAAATTTGCATGTAATTGTCAAAACATCAACAAAGTTTCTACTCTAATGAAAACATGAAGCTTTAACATGTTCTCAACAAAGCAAAGTACTTCATATTTTTTTACTATACCAAGGCAAATACTAATATAGTCCAACCCTTGCATAAAATTCCTAATGGGAGCATGGTTTTGAAGCAAGACAGTCCCAAACACTGTATTATAGCCAGTAGGACCGAAAGAAGCTTCATTGGAGAACTTGCACTGAAATTTGATTATTTAAACAGAAGCCTCGGTTCTTTGTGATTAATGCATTCATTGCCTCACCCCTCGAAAGAAAACGTACCGATGCCAGTTTAGTAAATCCTAGTCCTGGCCTGCAATACAAATTCAAGTAAAAACCCTAGTCATCAACAAACAACTGCATAGCAGCTTAAAAGTAAGTGTAACCTGCATGGCACCAACCTCATAAGCATCCGAATAGAAGAAGAATCGAATTCACAGCCAGACAGGAAGCGCTCAACATCTTCTGGGAATGCATTAATAGGGATTCCATGAAGTACAGCCTGACAAACGTATTCGAGTACCATAATCTATTAGTTTAGAATGATACAGCAAAGTGCATTTGATAAGTAAGTTTGGGTGCACGCGCTCAGTCTTCAATTAACAAAACAGACACAGGGCCCAGACTAAGATTCTACTTATACTGGGCCGATGACATCAAAATATCACAAGCCACCTTCGAGAAAGACAAGGTTCTTAACGAGGATTTTAAACCAATAAAACAGAAACTACTCATTCACTGAGTATATAGAATATTAGAATCTACTAATTCTGATAGAGATAGAATAAGTCAAATAGAAGTCTTCAAAATCGCTCACAATAATGTATGCTAACAGTATCTCATATAATTTCTTTATTTTGATAGTTCTAAAATAGAATAGAAGCAAAACCATATCTCTACTTGTGCACCATGTAGACCTAACAGTATCAATCGACACACAACAAGTTGCAATTATATTTTGATTTTCACACCTGTATAAAGGACAACTGAACTAGATATACTCTATAATAAAATCCAAACCAAAAGGATTCATCCCAATTTGCCTATGAAGGGGCAAATAACAGCTAAATGGGACCACAAACATTATGCTCTACAGTTTACTAAAAGTAGTAAGAAAAGTTGTAAATCGCATCTGATTCCGTAACATCTCATTAGGAATAAATATTAGAAAAAGTAGGACTGTCACAAGATTTACTGGTAAGATAATCATAAAATATAGAAATGCATATTACAAATCAATGTGTGAATGTGAGTTCAGAATAACTTAAATAATGGTGTCATCATATATATATGCAAGTCGTCCTTCATATAAACAGAAGATGAAGATTTCAAATAGGCAGATAATGTTAAATGCAAAATAAGTAAAGTCTATTACAGTATTAACTGATTGCCTGAATGAAGCTTTAAGTTGGTTGAGTGATAACAAGGGAAATAGAAGCAAAAGATGTAAACAATAAAATGTGTGGATAAGATTGGCAGGTATGTAAATGTATGGAAGAAGTAAAACTCACAGTTTTTCCGTCATAAGGCATAATAGGATCCCACTGAGAACGATCAGACTGTAATATACATGCAAACAAGATAAAATTTAGTAAGAAATAAAAAGAAAAAAAATAAGGGATTTTTGCATATTAAATCTCCATGTTTCACTTTTGTAGCGATTTAATCTCCATCTTCAAAATTTACATTGCACACTCCAACCTTTCAATTTTTAGCATTGTGTAGCATATTTCCATTTTTTGACGTTGTTTGTACACATTTTGTACCTTTATATTTGGTGAAAAACGCCTATAGGCTTCACGATGCAATTTTTTTTGAAAGGTTGGGTTTAAAGAATGGGATTCAATCGCTACAAAAGTGAAATTGGGATTTAATATGCAAATAACCCAAAAATAATTAGATGAAGAGTTAACGGGGTAAAGCATAAACCTTCTCGAGTCTGTAAAGACGACCCTTCCTCCCAATAACCTTAATTGCATTTTCAAACGACTGAGCGGAAGAGAATTGTATCGTCCTGCCCAGAAAACACACTAATTAAACTAAACCAAAAACATTAGTACTAAACTGAAGAATCATGAGGAAGAGGAGAGTGAGACATACATAGCAAGAGGATTATAATTGTTGTTGTAGCTGATTTTAATGTCATCAGTGTGTAAATTACAGCCTTCAAGCAAATTAACAATGTCCGTCTTCAATGTGTGTTTGTTGATGCCAAATAACTTCCCATACGCCACACCTGCAACACCAATCCCACTATCAATTACAAACGAAAATCATAAAATCCTAATTAAACCCTAAACTCAGTAAGTTGATTAACAAAGAAAATAAATGTACCTTCGCCGGTAGTTCGGAGAAAAGGATCGATTGTTGACGAAGGGAGAGGTTGGTCGGGTTGGACCGAGAAATATTTGACCGACGGTGACTGAGATCGGAGACATGAAAATGGGACACGTAAGGTAGTTGAGTTAGATCTTACTCTTTGAAGAAGAAAACTCATATTTGAATTAGATGTTCAACTAATTATTCTTTCTCCTGTTACTCTTCTTCTTCTTCTTTACAACACCTGAACTGCGCAACTCAACAAGCAGACTGTACTGTATCAACTCGACGGCGAGTGGTTCTAAACGACGTCGTTTCTTTTCGGGAAAATGGGTACTAAGTTCCAGATTCGTAAGGCCCAAAAAGACGGGCTTCGGATTCTTCTTGTGCTATATCTGTTTTCGGATATTAAACTCTGTAGGTCATCAAATTTTTCTCAAATTACAGAAAGGTTACTAAACAAATTTTTTTTATAAAATAGTCACTATAGCTTTTATTACAAAAGGGTATATCCATAAAAAAACAGACTGTTTTCACACAAAAGTACAATATTTTTACTTCTGTGGCAAGTTAAAATTACAAAAAGGTACATAGTTCAATGACCTTTTTGTAATAAAAAGTATAATCCAATGACCTTTTTATAATTCACAAAAAATTTAGTGATCTTTTTGTAGCTACAATTTTTTTTTTAATAAAAGGTATAGCGTAGTGACCGTAAGACAAATTTATTTAATGACCTTTTTATAATTTAAAAAGATTTAGTGATTTACGGAGTTTAATATCCATGTGTTTTCATTTTAATTTTTTTTAGTCCTTTGACTTTTATTTTTTTGCGCTCTGCTCATTTTTTACTTTTTTTTATAATCAAATAAACAAAGCACGTATTTTAAAATTACATTTAGTCTTTCTGTTATTTAAAATTTTATTAAAATGAATAAAATGCACAACAAGTATTTTTATAGTTTAATTTAAAATTATACATGTTGATTATTTCAATACTTGTCATAATTCTTTTAAAAGACATCCTTGACTTTTTCCCATGTGATTGCACTTAAATAACAAAGTTTGAAGCATATTTGTGATGATGTTATGAGCATTATTGATGCTCTTGATTTTAATTAATTAATTCATTGTATATTTGAATTGTAAATTACATTGTTTTTAATAATTATTTTTACTACCAATGATTATCTAACTTTTAACTTCTTCCTTTACTAGGCCATTAACTTCATATCTTGTTAATGATTTGTTGGCTGTCAATTAAAAAAAGTTAAGCAGTTTATAATTAGAGATTGATGAGTTAATTAAGTTAAGTAATTTATAAGTAATCGATTATAAAATTAATTAATTTTGTCAAAATTAATTTCTATTATTTTCTTGTTGCTGGCTTTATCAATTTGTCTATGAAATTTATATATGATTTACGGATCAAATGGCCTAACAGTTTGATATTTGACTTAATGATAAAAAAAACCAATCATTATGACTTATTATAATTTAAATTAAATTTTTTAATTTTTATAATAATAGTTAAATTATACTTTTTTGTTGCAATAATAGCCAAAATTGTATTATTATTTTTTTACAAGTTTGGCCACCAAGTTCTGCCTTGCAACAAAAAAAATATAATTTGGCTATCATTATAAAAATTAAAAATTTAATTTAAATTATAACAAGTTGTAAAAATTTAAATTTTTTTCATTATTAGATCTTGATTTTTACTCATATGTAAAACTAGACTTGTTAATAATTTTATATATACAAAGAGATAGACCAGAGAAGAGAATATTATGGATGAAAAGGTCCTCTAAGAAAAAAGTTCTACTCGAAGAATTTTTTTATAAAAATAAATAAATTTCATATGAAATACTAAAAGGAAAGATTAATAATATATAATATCATCTTCAAACTAACTTTAAAATACAATGTGGCTTTATTGTATAAAATAAATCAACTTCAATCCAATTCTATAATTTATTCTATTTTAAAAAAAAAATTATATAGCGAATTTCATCGTTTACGTTTTTATAAAGACTGATTTGTATTTTTTTAAGTTTGTAAATTATGTATTTAGTCCATTAATATTAATTTATACAGTTACATTCTATAATTAAATAATATATTCAAATTTTTATAGTTATATAGTAAAGTATATGTGTTTTTCTTTTTATTATTTTATTATAAAGCTAGAAAAAGAGTTTGTAGTTGAATAAAAATTTACTCTGTTTTTCATGTATGGTTATTTTAAAATACTAGTTTCGCATTACGTGCTATGCACGTGGCTCGTAATGTGACTCTTCAATAATATTAATTAAATCTATTTTAATTATACTATTAATTTGTTCTATTTCTAATTAATACTAAATTAATTAAAACTTTTATTAAAATACATATAGCATTCGATTTGTAAATTTTTAAAGTTAATTGACGTATCCCTTTTACACATGGATTAAGAAGTCAATAGTTACTATTGGTTTTTTTTACTTTACTCTTATTTATTATAGTCTTTTAGTTTGTTTGTAGAGTAATAGACATTAATTATACAAAGAGAAAAGGAGGTATAAGAGATAATTTTTTATAAAATGGCACAAACAATATGATTTGGCCTTCTTATATGGAACATAAAAATTGAGATTTGTTTATAATTATAATTTATAGTTTATTATATGTAGTTTATCTTAGTATGTATTATTGATTGATTGCCTAATCATTATCTAAATTAGTAAAATAACTAAATTTTATTTATATTTAATCTATATTATAGTAATAGTAGTTTAGTAGCAATAGTTTAATATTTAATAACTAAAAAAAATATTAATATCATTTTACGTGCTTCACACGTGATTCGTAATATGACTGGTCAATTTAACTTGTCTTCTTCAATTAAAATAAATTCAATTTTGAAAAATATAATACAAATTGTAGAGCTATCCTTATATAAAATTTTAATATAGCTAACAATTACTAATATTTTAATATATGAATATTAATTATAATTAATTTGATAATAGTGAATTTGTAAAATTAAATCTAATGTGTTAAGGGGTGAATGTTACAAATTCTTCTATAAATTAGTAAAAATAATACTTATCCACACGAATTAGTACTTGTGTACTATACATGTTTGAGTTTGAACCACCTCCATCAACATTCTACTTTTACATTTGTTATTCCATATCAAAAATAAACTCTTATTAATTAAACTCTTGTTTGATAATCGGATTTTGTGTTATGAAAAGTAAACTTTTGTTACTTATTTTACTCAATTTAAACTTCTCGTTAAAATCAAAGTCATAATTCCGTTTCCTAATTACAGTCTACTTGTATCATTTAAATTTATATTTTAACTTTATAATATAACTAATTAAGTAATTACTATAAAACCACTACTTGATTAATGAATTAGGAAGGGTTATTAGGTCAAAGTGCTTGTCCCCCCCATCCGTGCTTTTATATATAATAATACTAGGTTTTCGCCACGTGCTACGCACGTGAGCGGTATTAATATGACCCGTTATTAAAAATGATAATTGTATTTTTAGATTTTTTGATATTAGTAATATATTATTATTTTTAATTTTTCAAAGTACATTTTTTTAATTGATTTAGTTTAATTATTTTATTAATTTTTATGTTATTTTAATATGACCCGTTGTTTTAGTAATTTTTTATACAGAAGCAAGAAAATATGAGTTTAGACTTTTTCCACTTGTAAAAGTTAAGTTTGTATTTTCGAATGTGAGTTTAAACTAAACTACAATTGTCCCTATAGAGTCTATCCACTTAGAAATTGAAGCTTAGCTCAAACTCTTCAAAGTTAAAATTATTATCTGGAATTATCTTTATTTTACCTTATTAAACTTTTATTCAGTGTCCATTTGAAACTCTAATTATAATACAATTAGATAATACGTAGTCTAATTAAAATAATAAACAATTTGTTTTTCTTATTTTTAAAATTAGATTTGTATTTAATTTTATAATTTTTTAAATAATTGAAGACCGATATTTTAATTTTGCATATCCTCCTTCACACTTATAAAATTATTTAATATTTTATTTTATTTTTGATAAACTATTATGAAGTGTTTATTATTTAATTTAAAATTTTATACAGGATTATTTATATTAAGGTCAGTTTTCTTAATAGACTATATCAACTTGTTTATATAGGGTAAAAGCTTTTATAATCTTTTTTTCGTGTGCCCCGCACAGCCATAAATTGTTGTCATTATTTATCTGTTACCTCCATTTTTTTACTTCTTCATTCTGTAATCTTTTTTTTTGTTCTTTCATTTGACTACTTCTATTAAAGTTAAAATTCTATTTAAACTAAAATTTCTATCGAAACTAAATTTTTATGATTATTTTTAATTTAATTATATATTATCTAAAATTAAACTTCCTTCTATTAAAATTTAAATCATCATCTAATTATTTATAAATTCTTTTAGTAATACTTATGTTTAATAATAATTAAAGTATTGCATAGAATATTTTTTAGTTTTTAAATTCTGTAATTAATGTATAAATTTGGATTATACAAATTATCTTGCCATGTTCAATTTATATTGCTTCGAATGCATTATCTGACATGTTTTGTTCAACTACCAATTAATTAAATAATTGGTAGCTTTTTTAAAATTATATTTAAATTTATTTTTATTATAATAACATGATAAAATTAAAATATAACTATGATGAAATTTGAAAACTCCACCATTGTAGAAAGAAATTTAGTACAATTTTTTTTAACAAAAAAAAATAGAATGTTTCTTACTTATAACTAAATGCAGAGTAAACAATGGCCTAATTATAACTGGTGAAGTTAGTAAAAAAATATAACAAAGATACACGATATAATAATTTTAGGATATAATTACCAATTATCAAACACAAGGTAGCGTACCCTTGGAAACTTCATGTTATTGCTACCAATCTTTATAATAAGATCAAGAATTTTGGCAGATGGACAATTAGCAATTGCATGGTCTTCAATTTGCTCACTCTCCTCATCTTAAAGTAAATCATAGTCAGTGCTCTTATAGCATAATAGTAATAGCCACAAGTATTTTGGTAAGAGATTTTATGTTTGAGTCTCACTCCCCCCTCCTAATTATTTAGCAAGAAAAATTTAAATAAGATTACAAAAATTGTAAAGTGATTAGAAACATGAAGAAATAAAATTAAAATCTCTAAAATTAGGTATATCGATGAAGAAATTAATCTATAACTATATGAGCATGTAAACTTCATATGCAAACTAATGTGCTTCTACATAGACAAAATATAAAGCAATAAACCTCCTTTATAACGGTAATACGATCAATGCATTTAACGAAAATTAAAATCTCTTTGTTAGAGTCCTACTCAATATCTATATTTGAAAGTTATTGTTTGAGTCCTTTAACATCTAAATTTCTTATCTAGATTTCGTCCAATTGTCATTTGATATCCGTGTTATTCTTTTATTCTAAACTAAACTCTAGTGTTTTATATGTTGTTATTCTCCTATTCAAAAATTAAATAATGCTTATTTTAAATACTTCGTAAATTTTTTAATTATTGAAGGTTAATACTGTAAATTTGCCTGTCCCCCCCTTCACACTTATAGAATAGTTATAGATTATAGATTTTTTTTTTTTTTTTTTTTTTTTTTATCAAAGGTGGGAATCGACTCTTTCGAGTCTCATTTGTTAGTTGTTAGTTACCGAGGCGTGGTTCGAACCCACAACCTCTTGATGCACTTAGAGGTGCCTTAGCCATTCAAGCTAGGCCCACGTTGGCATAGATTATAGATAGATAGATAGAAAGTCGGAGATGATGCAAATAAGACATAGTTTCGTGTAAGATAAATTTAAATATTATTTTTGTAGCTAGTGGGCAATAACGTGTCCACTGTGTAAATACCATTATCAGCACACATACTTTATTATTATATGATATTATAATATGTTCATGCTTTACTTTCTGAGAAATTCTGAAATTTACACCGTATAGGATTTGTCCATTTAAAGTACAATACGAAGTACTTTATAATTATTTATTTTTAGAATTTTAAGATTTGGTTCACTTTAGAATTTATTTCTTTTCATTCTTTAGGTATTAAACCGGTTATGGAAAATAAAAAGAGAGAGGTCCTATTAGGGGAAGGTCTTATTCATTTCATCAACTACTTCTCTTCTATATTTATTGCTTTGGTGCAGTGACTAAAATTTGCAGACAACAATGGATTCAGAGTGGTTTTTTGAGTTTCTGAGAGGGATGATTAAGCCTGTAGCTGCCCTAACAGTTGTTCTCATGGCTGTTCTTCTTTGCTTCATGCAGAAGTTAGGTCTCGAGGCTGAGATTCTTTACTCCATTTTCAGAGCTTTTCTTCAGCTTTCTGTAATTGGATTTGTTCTGCAATTCATTTTCAGTCAAGACCGTGTAATTTGGATCCTTCTGGCTTACCTTTTCATGGTTCGTGTCTTGTTTTTTTTCCCATTAGTGTCGGAATAGAAGCTCGTGAACTGAATTGAATTGTTTACAGGTGTCTGTTGCGGGTTATACAGCCGGTGAAAGAGCAAAGCATGTTCCTCGAGGAAAGTACGTGGCCGGCGCTTCCATTCTCGCCGGAACATCAGTGACCATGTTCCTGCTCGTCTTGCTGAATGTTTTTCCTTTCACCCCACGGTACATTATCCCCGTTGCAGGAATGATGGTCGGCAATGCGATGACTGTCACCGGAGTCACCATGAAACGCCTCCGTGACGATATCAAACTCCAGACTAGCCTGGTATGAAAAGTTTAGAATTTTAGATTCGATTCATTGATATTGATTATTTTGTGGTTTTAACTTTTAGTTTTGTGCAGGTGGAGACAGCATTGGCTCTCGGGGCGAGTCCAAGGCAAGCGACGGCGGAGCAAGTGAAGAGAGCTCTGGTAATAGCTCTATCCCCTGTTCTTGACAATGCGAAAACAGTAGGTCTGATATCGCTCCCCGGAGCAATGACCGGACTTATAATGGGAGGAGCGTCGCCATTGGAGGCGGTTCAGCTGCAAATAGTGGTGATGAACATGCTTATTGGTGCATCCACCGTTAGCAGCATTATGTCCACTTACCTTTCTTGGCCTTCATTCTTCACCCCTGCTTTTCAGTTACAAACTAACGTCTTCGCTCACTGAAATTAAATATATAGTTTCTGTGATTTTGTAATTGTATAGATATATATGTATACTAATTCACCAACTATGTTTTTGCACAATGAATGAGTCATTTTGGCACTATGATCCTTCTTGAGTAGCCCTAATGTAAGAAGAAATAGTGGCAGACACGATATATTGACCGGGAACTTCAAAAGGAACCAAACTGGTGTTGTCTGAAAACCAACCCATAATAAAATGAAATTTTGTTTTTGATTAGGGAAAGATAGAGCGCTTGTAGGAGAAATAGATCCTACGATCTAGCAGATTTCTGCCCAGTAATTATTTACTAGATATAAGTAAATTCGATTAAAAGCTACAAAGTATTTAGTATTTAAAAAATAATTGACCTTTCACCGTTGAAGTTATTTGATATTTATAGCATTCAGGTGAGGTAAAAGGTCTAATCGTAGGTTATATATATTCAAGGTGTTTCTCGGAGCGAGTGACCCATGATCGATCCTACGTCTTGGGGTTAACTCGATGGATATTATGGTCTCCGTAGGCGATCATTTACTTTGGGTGAATGACGAGCTAGGGATTCGGTCGTCTAGCTCGCTTGGAAGATCCGGAATTGAGAGGTTGGTATCAAAACTTTAGAACTTTATATGTTTAGTTCAATTTCATGTTTAGTTCAATTTCAAACATTCACATTGGTTTCGCCAATTCATTCTAATTGAAAGAAAATTATTAGTAATAATTAGAATTCCAAAAGGTCAAACTAATGAATTCCAGATTGTTATATGATTTTTAGGCGATATGGAGACTATATGAGATTTGACACAAATTATTAAATTGATCTCACAAATTGACTAAAAGCGTCATGAACGTTTGAAATTAAGCTAAAATTACAAAGTTTTAATAGAATTGCAAACGATCCAAAATGTTTGCATTTTCTATTGTCTTATAATGAAAGCATTGCAAATGTAAATATAAATGAAAAGTGAATTTATATATATCACATGCTGCAATAGATCATATAGTGTATGTATATATATGTATTTGGAACTCTGCGTAATTATTTACTCAAGACTCAGAATTATATAAGTTGCCTAGCCAAGCCAATAATTGATGATTACATACATATATCAGAATCTAAGAATTAGAGTTGAGAAAAGCTATGGCCCAGAAGGAGGATTGACTATACATTTGCTAAAACGACCCCCGAAAGGACCCTGAAAGTAAATATTACCAGGAGGATCATACGAGCAAACATACAGGAACCCTTTGTTGTTCCGACATTTAACTCTTCCGCACCCGACCTCTGTTGTCTGCTTCCACACCACCTGGGTGTAATGTCCGCACATTTCCCCGTTGATGCATACATTTTGTTTCGGGTCATAAAATATGTATTCATCTGCCCAAATCTTCACTACTGCCTTAGGTCCCCAGTTCCCTTTCAAACTCCAGAACAAATTCTCCCCGTACGGGCTGTCGGGAGAATGCTGCAATGCGCAGTCGTTTGCCCGCTGATTCGCCCACCTCCGCGCATATCTAGCCAGCTTTTTATTCCATTTCAGGGGCTGCACTCCGAAGACTGACCTGACAGCGTTGTGGCCCGTCACGAATTGACGCGCCATTTTCGCTCTAGAAAACTTCTTCGCGCGATGATGATGATACTGCCTGTGTCCGTAAGCCGAAGAAACTCTTGGGCGAATTCTGTCGAGCGTAGCCGTGAGCTCCGCCAACGAGGTGGCGGAGGCCGAGAGCACGAGAACCGAGGAGACAATGATGGTTGCGATTAGGATTCGACATTGCGATGTAGCGGTCGGCATTGCTGGTGAATTTGGAATGATTGAATGAATGGTTAGAGGGTAGGGTGTAGCTCCCGGAAAGGGAGAGCTATGAATGGAGAGTGGGGAATGGAATGCAATTTGTATATGATGCGAGTTTTCTACCATGCATCAAAGGAAGCTATTATTAGATGTAATATAGTTTTCTTCTGTTATAGTTCTATAATTGGACTCATACATTAATTAGATTCATAATCATGTTCGGTGCATTAATCCCTGTCAATTTTCAACTGAATGCTTACTAGTATATGAATTTTGTGCATATAAATTGCTTTAGTGTAATGGTTTGTTTTCTCAAATGTTTGTTCATTTTGGATGGATCACAATTAAAATTAGCTTCACAATTCATCTTTTAATTAACTTCCATTAATTAGTGTCCCTCATTATGTCAGCCATTCATGAATTTATGGTTGTTAATTTTACCAATACTAAAATAAACAACCATCATTCCATATTTAACTTGCAAAAGTAATAATAAATGTACTTTTTCTATTCGATTCTATATATAAATCATTTTGTAATGCTATACTTTATTTATTCGTTGTCCATTATCGTATTATTTAATTTTCATTATTAAATATTTAATAGTTTTGATTCTTAAATAAGTCATTTAATGTTGATTAGAGCTATCGGGAAAAAGCATCATTTTAAATGTAAAATTAGTAATTTTTTTCAATTTGTCAGAAATTAACTATATTTCTATTGTTTCATCGGAGAAAAACACTATATTCTATTGTCTTCTATTCTAAAATGAAGGAAGTAATTATAAAAGAACTAAAGGGAACTACTTTACTTGAAAAAACAAACATAAACAATAGTCACTCCATTTAATCTTAGCTTTTGTTATACTTTTGATATTCCAAAAATAAATATCATTTTTATATTATTAACACATGTTTACTTTTATCCTCAATATTAATGAGTGTGATATATGAATTAACAGAGTAAAATTAATTACATATTTGTCTATAGCTATTTTCAAAAATAAAAATAAAAAATATAAGAAAATAAGATTAATGTTACTATATAATACAACGTTTCATATTTTTTTTTATTTTAAGAACAAACTACAATATGTTACATCATTCAATATAACTTTTTCAAACTTTTCATTATATTACACAATATGTATTTTATATTTTATTATTTTGTAAAAACGACTTTGTTTTTTACAGTGTAGATCAGTGGCGGAGCCACATAGAGAGTAAGAGGGGCATTTGCCCCTCTAATTTTTCCAAAAAGACAGATTTTCTAAGTAATTTTTTAAAAATTATCATGTTATTCAGACAATTACTACATATTGGCCCCCTTAATTTTAATAAATTTTCAAATTTTGTAATTATATAGAAAAAAAATTCTATTTTGCCCCCTTTAATTTTGATTTATGGCTACATTACTAGTGTAGATGATCAAAACAACGTCATTTTAAACAGGTTATATATGTCATGTAAGAAAAGGTTGCGCTATTAGATGATACGTTTGTAGTATATGTTTAAATAAAAAAAATATGAATGGTTGTGCTATATGGTGACTTTAAATAATTTTATAAAAGTTTAAATACTATAATTTTTTATAAGTTTAAATGCATCAAAAATTTTCATCTTTCACATGTTTTGCGTATTTAACATAAATTTTTAATTTTGGCAAAAAAATACACAAATTTTCCAAATTTTGCAATTAAGACCATGGTTTATGTTTCCTTTGAAAGATGGTGTCATTTTATATCCAAAATGTGCCGGTGTCTTAATTGCAAAAATTGTAAAGTTCAAGTTCATGTGTTTTGTTTGTCAAAATTAAAAATTTATATTAAATATGCAAATATCTAAAAATCGGTGATTTTGGTACATTTAGACCTTTTCTATACATATAAATAAATTGAAATTATCTACATTTTATTTATTTTAAACAAAAAAATATGAATTAAATATGTAAGAGTTAAAATAAAAATGTATCAGATTAATATATAGATATATAAAAGAATTTACTCGCGGGCTTTTGATCGTTGAGTATCACTAAAATTAAAATTGACTTGTTTACTAAACGAGCCTTGAAAATTCGAGTTTCGAGCATTTCGCGAGCGAGATTGACTCGATTACATTCCGAGCTAAAACATAAAATAATACCAATACAAAAAATCAATATTCAAAAAATAAAATAAACATGTATAGCACTAGTAAATTTTTTCCTAATTAAACAAATTATTTAGCTTGTAAATGCAGCGTTGAAATATAGGCCAAATGTTATAAAAAGGCCAAACCTTTCACAAAAATTTCACAAAAGTCCTGACCTTTCAATTTTGTCGATTTTGGCCGAAAACTGATTATTTGGTTTCACAAAAGTCCGGACTTTTCAATTTTGTCAATTTTGGCCAAAAATGGATTATTTGGTTTCACAAAAGTCCTGACCTTTCAATATTTGGCATGCCACATAGGCGTCACATAGGCGTTATATAGGCAAATTGAAATCAAATTGAGAGTTGACCACAACTGAAACCAAATAATTTGTTTTTGGCCAAAATCGACAAAATTGAAAGGTTAGGACTTTTGTGAAATTTTTATGAAAAGTTTGGCCTTTTTACGACATTTGACCTTGAAATATATGTGTTGCAGGCTGGAGCATCAACCACCGCTTCAGACGTGGCACCCATTTGAGCCTTTGGGGGGGCAAGTGCGCAATTGTGCGCAGGATAGCGGACAAGACTTGTAGTGCAACTCCACAAGCACCTAGCAAGAACCGGTCAGCTACCTTCTTCACACGCAAATCGAAACCAAACCGAAACCGGAACCGAAACCGCCATTAGCCTAACCTCCTCGCCATACTTCTTCTTCTTCATTCTTCATATCAAATCCCTGCTGATCCAATCGAAAACCTGGAGATGTCGGTTTGGTTTCTGCTATTATTCACCAGCTGTTTTTCAGGTAATAAATTAATTTGTTCTCTTGTAGTTGATTAAGCCTTGATAATTTAATTTTAAAAGTCGGTTGTTTAGCAGGAATTGTGATCGGAGGCGGCGTAGTGACGCTTGAATCAATAAAAATATACGATTCGCATGAATGGATTAAGACCGTTAAGCCGATTGTTTATTTCTCGTGTAAAGGAGAGAAGAAGATTGAATTTCCTGATGTCAAGCTTCTAAATCTCTCCTATACTTTCAATGGTCTGGAATCTTGGCAGGTACTCTTAAATCCTCTAATTTTCCCCCTAATTTACTGTTTTATTATTAGTGTGGCGGCATTGTTTTTTTTAGCTTTGAAATTTCTTGAATTCAGCCGCTAACGGAGCTCACAACTGAGAAATGCAAGAGGTGTGGATTTTATGAGAAGGACGAATTCAAGTCGGATGATGTGTTTGAAGAATGGGAATTTTGTCCTTCTGATTTCGACACTGACGGTAGATACACCCGTTCCAAGCTTAATCAGTTTGATGCTACCTTCTTGTGTCCCCAGTGTGTATCTCTAGTTGCTGGTGAGTCTCTTATTCCTTTAAGTAGTTATTTATCGCTAAGGTTTAGGCAATTATAGCTTGGTTCAAGACCTACATTATTCGGATAATGGCATTCGAACATAACGTTCTGCTTGACCTTATAGACTTTAAGAGATTTTGTCCTTACTACTAGGATGTGATATTATCAGTAACAATAACCTTATGTTCTTAAAGAGGTTTTGTCCTTATTTCTAAGACATGTTATTGTCACTAATAATTTCCTTTTGTTTTTGCTCTTATTATCTCTTTGTTCAATAGGGCATAAAGTTAAGCTTCAAATTTTATCTTAGTGCCATGGTATTTCTGGCCTACTACACATCAAACTGTTATACATAGTGGCTGTTCTCTTCAAGTTTAATTATGATGCCTGCCATTTAAGAATCAATATTGAAATATTTCTACTGTTTTGACAGTATCTAAATCAAAGTGTGTAACTCTTAAGGACAATGATTAGGTATTCCAAGATAAATAGAAAATAAAAACTCACTCTGGTTCAGGAGAATCAGGACCAGGATTACTCTGGTTTAGAGCTAAGATGCCATGAGATTCAACTCACATGGTCTTGAAAATTTCACAGCTTTCCTTGATGCTGAAGCAAAAAATATTTCATTTCAAACTGTGTGCTAGATAGTTTTGCAGAATTCTTACTGTGAGCAGGCTGTTGTTTATGGTTTACAACTTATTGCATGCCCCTTGGACTTGGAACAGCACCTTGAAGTTCTTAGCACTCAGTATTTAGCATTACATATGCATGTCAATCATATAAGAGTTATTTGTATGAGGATTCTGTCTTCTTTTATTTAAACTTGTATATAGTATCCATTATTTCTCTTCAAAGGTGTGGAACAGTCATGATCAGTTTCATGTTTTTGTAGATTTCAACTCTTCCTCAGGCTCACATACCAAAGGGAAAGGAATGCATGTTGTTTTGGCAATATTGATTGGTGGTTTCGTGTCAATTGTAATCATATTCGGGCTACTAGCAGCCTTCAAGTACTGGCAAAAGAAGAAAAGAGAGCAAGATCAAGCTCGGTTTTTAAAGCTATTTGAAGATGGCGATGAAATGGAGGATGAACTAGGACTTGGCAATGTGTTATAATAACAAATGGTATTAAAATTGTCTGTACAGTATGCTAATTTTACATAAATTTTGCTTTTACAAAAAGAATTAAATATAAACGCGTATACTAGATGTCTTTCCATTAGAATGATGATTTTTTTTGTAAGAAACAGAGCACATATCTATGCAAAATGGGGGTTATAACAGAGAGTTTTGTTTAAGCTTTTTAAATAAATTGTCCTTTTGGTTTTTGCTTTTACTCGTGTTTTGGTCCTCTAATATCCACTGTTTGGCGAATTGACTAAAGTTTCATAATTCTACACAGGGCATTCAAATGTTCTAAGAATTTTTTTTGTGACAATACCTGCCTATATTTGTAAAAGGTTTTCAGGAAAACAAACCATATCCTTCTTTCTTGATATTTTACATGGAAATTTTGGTCTTTTTTATGCAAATGGTGGGCTACCTTCCTAGAAATATGCAAAACAAAAGGAAAATATGTAAAACTAACTTCTCAAGTAGTATAACAATCAGTACATTGCAGAACAAGAGTCTAGAACACATTTTGCACTCAAACAAGCTAACTAAATTCTCAGGCTTCTGGTTATAGGCAGGAAAAAGGCTCTTAAAGCATTGCCTGCCTGACCGCCTTTATCATCTCTTCACCTTTTTAGCATATCTGATTTCAGACATTTTGTTCACCACAAGTCATTGAGTTTCTGGTCAAACATGGCCAGTAACCCAAAATACCTTCGCAAACTCCCAGTTCATCCATATTGCAGCTAGTAGAGGGCCTTTGCCTGGCACAGTAATAGGAATCGTCCTCCATCTCATATTTAAACCAAGATTCATAGCCAGACCAAAGGCAATCATCCGTAGAGACCGAGCTCTCTGCACTATAATAGTTGTTTGTATGTTCTTCATTTTTGAACCAATCTTCTGTCTTCTGCGATTCATCAACATGGCCTCCGGTGTGACTGGAAAAAGAGCTATCGTCCATGTAGGGAGTGAATGCAAAGCAAGAATCGTACTCCCCATCCCAATTCCTCCAGCTGTTAAATCCGTGATGGCCATGATGGTAGGGGCTATCTAGAGAGCAGATTTCATATTTTGCATACAGCGAGTCCTGAATGGCACTCTCTTGATTAAGAGAAAAAGCATCTGATGCATCACAAAAGTAACCTATGGCCTCCAGAAATGGATGAAAGTCTTCATTGGTGTCATCAAGATCAAGATTATGAGAAAACATAGCGGTACAAGTCATCGCCAGACACTTACAAGGACAGAATTGAGAGGAGATGAGTATTATATAATAGAGGTCAAGGAGTAGAGAAAAGAACTGGGTGTCTAGGAGTTGTATCTGGATGTTTCTCAATGTAGCACCGCCCATTTGCTCGATGAGATTCCATTCTAACCTATCAATTCTTTCGGTGCATAGAGGAACTTTTGCAGCACCCCTTTTGGGAGAAAAAGAGGAACATAAAAAAGGACGGGGGCAACTTAATCCAAAGAGAGCATCTTTTTCATTTAGGATCACCAAAAGGCAGCTCCAATTTGGTTCCTCCCTTTTTATTATTCTACTGTAATATTCCATGTGTCAGAAGATACATAAATGTTGGAGCACTTACCATTTCATACATTTCTATTGGGACCAAATTATCGTTTTGTTCTCTAATTATCAAAACAAGGATAAAAATGGTGATTATACAACCAAAAGTAGCAAGCTTACATTTGAGTTAGTTTAGAATGCTGGCAGTTCATATGACAACCCCGTCATTGAACTAAGTAGAGTTAGCATTGAAAGTATCCAACTCCTTGGAATGAGGACCGTAGACAGACTTAATGGTGTCCCTGCAAGAACTGCAGCACACAAATACAATTAAGGGTCTGAAACAAAATAACAATACAAAGGAGGTTTAAGGATTAAAAAAGTTAGTTATACTTGCAAGCCACATTGTTGAATTTCTTCTTAGCAATGGCATAAAGCGACAGAAATACTTGTTCCTCCACTCGGCAGAAGTAAGGCCGGTCTTTCACAGAAAAGAAAATTGTTAAACTACTGTTAACTAAAACAAAACAGGAACTAATTAGATAGATAAAGCAGCACACCATTGTAAATAGAACATTTGCGGGTGCCTTTGTCGTAGTGTATACACCATCCATCTGTTCCAATTAAGCTTTTGTACAGCTGCCGCGTACTTATGTCAGTAGTCAAGATTGAAGAAAACAATTCTGTTTTCTGAAAAGAAAGAAATACAAAGCACCTCAATGTCGGCAGGGTCGGTAAATATTTCTTCAGGAGTGGCGAAGGAAGGGCCCTTGGCCAACTTGCAACAAGCACCGCAGCCTTCCACGCACCGCCATAGCTGCTCCGGCCGCTTCGAGCCAAACCCGGAGGAGCGCTCAGAAGGAGGAGATCTTTTAGCGTTGGTCTGCTTCAGTTTAAGCTGAGGAGGAGGAGATATTTTGGAGTTGGTGTTCCTTCCCCCGTGACGTGGGCGGTGGGCCGCCGATATGGTGGGCAGAGGGATGGCAGAAATATGGGAGGACATCTAATCCTGCTTATTTCTGATTCACCAATTGGAGGATAATGAGCCGCTGGGGGTTCATCAAGCCACAGCCACTACAACCACACCACCCTTATTCCATCCCTAAGTGAAGTTTTCCGTTCTAATTTAATTAAATAACAAAAATTTAAAAAAATGAGTTGCAACTTGCAAGATGCCCAAGGGTGAATATTTTTACATTAAATTATTTAACCTATACTATCATTTAATTTATATGAGAATATTTTAATTTAATTAGATTGTTGAACCATTTCAATCCTTAAATACATGTTGACGCAGTGTACTCACAAGCATGAAAATATGCATACCATCTCATTCATCATTTTTTAAAGGCGGCACTAAGAGTATACATCAACAGAAAACATTATCAAATTAAATAACAATTCACAAAGTAGCAGAAAATTGAAAATAAGATTACTCAATCCAAAAGTCCAGTCTCCACTATACTTTACTACTACCAGATCGCATAAAAAGTTATTGTTTCAATAACAGCATTAAAAACTAAAGGTCTCCTGCATGGGCACGGATGCACAATCCAGCAACACTTCTAATTCCTCCGGGAATTACGGTGATTCGCTGCCTCTTGGGGTGCGTGAGCGGGAGTGCGGACGGGAACGGGAGCGAGAGCGGGAACGGCGGTTGTCCTCATAGTCGTCATCAACAGGGCTCCTGTCATTCCTAGGACTGGGAGGACTGCGGCTACGACCATTTGTCTGAGCTGGGCTGCCATACCTCCCATCTCCAGGGCTCTTTCTGTCGGGGCTCCTACTCCTACTCCTCCTTGGGCTACTCCTCCTTGGGCTACCACTATAGTCAGATCTATCTTGTTGGTCATCTACTTTCCTGGATTTAGGAGATGGGCGTGGGCTGTCTCCATTAGGTGTTAGACTGCGCTTTCTACCCTTAGAGGGCACACCATTCTTTGGCTCACGGCTGAGAGACCTATTCTCATTCTCAATACTTCGCTCTCTCTTCGGCGACCTAGATCGACTGACAAAGCAGTAACATCCAGTTAACTAAGATTAACAAATCAAATAAGGTGGAAAGCAATATAATTGAACCCATGGTTGTAATGAGTTACTAAAACAAGACAAACCTGTAGCTCCGACCTCTGCTGTAACTTGGGCTACGACTTCTACCTCTGCGAGGAGATGGTGACTGAGAGTAACGGCTTCGTCTGAGAAAAAAGATATAAAAAATGACAAATCAAGGCCACTTCTAACTTTCAAATAATTCACCATAAATAATAAAAATAAGCTACAGCATCCAGTAACAAAGGAAAAAAGCTGAGGAATACTTCAGTTTCTTGGGACTGTTCTTGCAGTTTCTCTCTATATGTCCTCTTTCGCCACAACGGTAACACTTATTCTTCCAGTCTCCAGCTTTGCAATCTCGAGCCCAATGGCCATCTATTCCACAGTTAAAGCAACGCCCAGAACCCGGAGGAGGACCTCTTCCCACATACTCCCGGGAACCACGTGGAACCTGGCCAGCAAAAAGACAACATAAAAAAACAATTGGTCAATGAGTATCAACAGCTAAATTAAATTATAAACTTTTAAGGTGGCAAATTTTCCAAATCCACGAGTGCTAATGAAGATATAAATTGAGACCATAAGATATCAACGTGAATTTAATGTTGCAGTACAGAAATTTTTGGTTGATCAGAGTTCGATGATTTCACAACAAGCATTTTGTGGTACAATCTTTTACTTTAAAGATCAGGCCAGAAAACTTACTCCCTTTGCAAATTCCACAATGATACGGCTTCCATCACAATCCTTGCCATCTAAATGATATCTAGCATCGTCGGCATCTCGAGGATCGCTAAATTCCTGTCAAAGGAATAAGAAAGAACCAAACAAAGGAAACCACAATTTGTATAGCATAAGGTTATCTATACAGAAATAAACAAGTCTAAATCAAACTTTTGCAACAATTAATGCCATGATATGAGAAGAAAGAGGTCACTTACAACAAATGCATAGTCACGCTTCATATCCACATCCCGCACTCTGCGAAACGGTTGCCACAAACAGTAAGGCCATCATTACTTAAGAACTGCAAGTGTATGATACTTCACCCCTCATAGACGAACTAAACACCAGTTTGAGATTGTTGCCAAATCCATAAAAACACGCATTAACATAATAGAAAGTATCGCCAAAGTCTCCTATAACCCGGCAAGAATTTCCACCAATTCCACCATGGCAACCCTCTCACCATAGGCCTCCAGGTTAGGCAATAAGCCCAGAAACCTTCAACAAGATCATTCAAGTTAAAAAATGGACACCTAGGGCGACATGATTCCCATATAGATAACTGACAGTTAACAGAAATCAAGCTGCCAAAGGCTTATTTCTTCCTAAAAGTATTTGCAGCAGGATAACTGCATTGCTATTACGAGTAGGTGACAATCTCAGGAAATACCAGTTAGACAAAATAAGCACGGTGATTATGACCGGTCTGCTATCAAATGCCACTGAACAAGGTCATTCAAAGGGATGAGAACAGTAATAAAAACGTGTTTCTTGAGAAACTTTTGTAATTGGCGGGAGAAAAAAATATCACTTACAACTAATTCTTGCAACAGAGTAATAAACAATAAAATCTACTCTAACCCAAAAGAACAATATCAACTAACTGTCAGAACAAAGCACAGACAATAAACACTACCTTAGACCAAATGTCCCAAAAAGTATAAAAGACGTACAAAACATTACCTTCCATATTTGCTGAATAAGTATTCAAGGTCTCGTGATCGGGTGCGAGAAGCCAAGTGACCCACATAGAGACGTGTATTAGCATATCGATCATCATAACGCGGCATTTTCAAACTGCAAGAACAAAACATTACCATTAGATAATACAAGACATAAGGTCTCTAATACAAGCAATTTAAAAATTCAAATGACTTCAAAATATACATGACCCACAATGACTTTGAATAAAATTCCTCAAGGATACCCAAAAGGTAGTAAATTAGACAACATGAATTGAAGAAAACAAAAACTACAATCATAAGATTCCAATGAGGAGCTAACAAACCCCAATAATGAACAATTACAGAGGTGGAAACGCAGATCTGTAAAACTGAGGGTTCAAGAACATGTAAAAGAAGCGCGGCTTTTACTTATCAAATAATCAATTTGAAAGCAAGAAAAAAGATAAGCTTTTCCAATAAGCGATAGATAGCTAAACCCTAAAAATCTGATACAAAACAAAATTAGAAATTGAGACTAAAATTGAAAGAGGAAGAGCAAGCAATGAGACGTATGTAGTAATAATCACCAACCTGAGAAGAAGAGAAGTGAAATCCCCCAAATTGAATGGCTGGATTATTAGGTTTTCTTCGACAGACGAAATAAATTTGAATTCCTGATATTGGGTTACAGTAGAAACCTAAGGAACCGACAGCACTTTATTGCATATCAAATACCCTTCGTACGGCTAGGATCCCTTTTTCTTAATCCAACGGTTTAGTTCGCCCTCTACTTGGGCTCTGGTTCTACTCATTGCTCACAGCCCAACAATTAATTTACAAAATAATAAAATGTGTGCTACAATGTTTTAAATCCTTTTTTATTAACTGAAAATAGTCAATGGTCAATTGTCATATTATTAAAAGGAAACTGTAATCCAAAATTTTCAAAATCGTCCCCTTTTCAAAAAAGAACTGTAATCCAAATTTTTCAGAAGTGAATTAGCTATTCAGATTTTGCCTGTTTCATTGTGTAGGCTAAATTTTCCATAAATTTCTACTCCATCAAAATTACACAATATATAAAATAGGGTTTAAAAATTGCATCTACATATTTGAAACTAGAATTTTTTGATGAATTTATTTGATTTGATATCCATAAAACACTTGTTGTTGCCAACAAATTGAAAAAATATAGTACACTATATGAAATTCGAAGCAATAATAAAAGTGGTACAGCTAGCTAGCCTAAGCATGGGGATTATTTTAAGTCCTTTTGTTTTTGCTACCCAACAATAAAGTAAAATAAAACAACACTCTGAAGAAAAATCCCCAAGCAATGGTGATCCACAAGCAACTCCATTTGCTCAAATCTGTAATCCCATGTTCCCTCAATAGGTCAGGCCCGGTCACTATACATGTGCTACTCGTAATGTTCCTTCCTAAAGTTCCGCTTATGCTCTGCAGCAGTCGCAGTTTAATTGCCACCGGAACAGCACTCAACGGCGTGTTATCAAACATCTGCACTCCTCTGACGAAGCATTTCGTCGGATCCTCAAATTCATTCTGTAATGCTCCTTCAAACGGATACTTCACCAGCGACAGATAGTGAAACCATATCCAGTAGGCTGGAATTCTGTCCCGTGTTATGAAGAAGCCGCTGAATAGAAGGAAGTAAGCGAGGATGGCTACTACAACTGTGAAACCTAGCATAACATGGGATACAATTCCTGACAGGAATGTCACGAATGAGCTTCCGGCCCAGAATGCTGATAGGATTGTTAGCAAGTAGAAAACGAAACCTGATGCCCCGCCGGCCAGCCCTACTGTCCAGTATGTTGTAGCGGCAAAGGCTATTGACAGAATTATGAGAGAGGGGATGTCGATTAGAGAGTGAGCCAGAACGTAAGACGATCTTCGATAAGCGTTATAGGCAGTTTCTCTCATAAATATGTAACGTTCTTGGAGAAACGCAGGGATTGATTCTGCACATGTGTAGTATGTTGTGGACATGGCAAATGCGAAAAAGCCGAGTCTCTCTTGCGCACCTCTCGGAGAGTTGTCGACATGCCAGAACATGGTAGCCAAGATCGCACCGGTAACAAAAACAGCACCAAATCGAATTCCGAACAACTCAGGCGTTCTTCTGGAGTTTGTGAGTGATCTTTTGGCTATCACTAACATTTCAGCCCAAAATGGATTGGCAAATGTTGGAACTGAAGATGAGAAATTGGAATCATTTGTGGCGCCGGAGACCAGTTTGCCCTTGGAGATGCTTGCACTTATTGCGTCTTTCAGGGAAAGCTTGGACGATTCGCAGATGAGTTTTGTTGGATTTTTCATGGCTTGCCATGCCTTGTTGAATTCGACTAACGTTCTTGTTCCGCCTGGAATTTCTTCTAGCTCTCGGATCAAATCCAGAGCAAACTCTGTTCGGTTTTCATTCTCCGGAATTGGATGCCCGAATTGTTCAAAGAATTCAGGGAGACTACTTGGATGGCCGCCGTAGACTGTTTGACCGTGCGAAAGGAAGATCAAGCGGTCCAGCAAGCCGAGGATTCTGTAACTAGGCTGATGCACAGACATGATGACAATGCTTCCGCTTTGGGCAATTCTCTGTAAAACCTTAACAACCATAAAAGCGCTAGTGGAATCGAGTCCTGAGGTTGGCTCATCGAGAAACAGAAGAATCGGGTCGTGAACTATGTCAGTTCCAATCGAAACCCTCCTCCTTTCGCCTCCGGAAACCCCTCTATGCCCTTCATCACCGATCACAGTGTTGGCCGCGCTGCGTAGGCCTAATTGATCGATCAAGGCTTGAACTCTAGCCTTTTTTTTCGACTTGGAGAGGGATCGAGGAAGCCTGAATTCAGCAGAGAACATGAGAGTCTCTTCGACAGTCAACATGGGGAACAAGAGGTCATCTTGCATCACATAGGCAGATATCACTTTCAACAGCCTCGACTCCAAAACCTCGCCATTCAAAGTGACAGACCCTTTCAAGCTGTCTTTCGAAATGCGGTCGGCAAGCGCATCAATCAATGTGGATTTCCCTGATCCACTTGCTCCAAGAACAGCCATAATTTCCCCTTCTCTGGCTTCTCCGCAGATATCATTCAATAAAAGTTTCATCCCATTGTCATCAGAGGACTTATTTAACGACAGTTTCTGGCCAACTTTGACACTGTAAGATAAGTTACTAAAAGAGAGCACAAAAGGGTACGGTGATGGAGGCATGGAGCTGCACGCATAGCCGAATTCCAAGGGTTGATGATGGATGGGACTAAGAGACGTGTCGATCCGAGCATCTTCGACGCGTTTAAGCAGGTCGGCAAGGGTGGATTTGGACGTTCTCTGATAGTTTTGGAGCTCCATTTGATGGGCAGAGTTAAAGAGAGGCAGGTGGTTGCCACCGCCGAAGGTATTTTCCTGTGACATGCTCAAACGTTATGGTTGATGTTTAGTTGGAACTTTGGTTTGCAAACAATTTATAGAAAGAGAGTAAGTAAGTTTGGTAAATCTATAAATTTTTGAGCATTCAACCACTGTGTGATATCATGTAATGTGGGCAGTAGGTGAAACAAGTTGTAATAAATTAGCTCTACACATTTTGGTATTGGCAATACCAAGTCTTTAAAAGGCTGTTATGTTTATAGAATAAAATCCTCGTTTAGCTTGAAGATTATGGTGAGCTGTCAGGATCAAATTAAGGATAAATTACACTCTCTTCTTAATTATTGAGTCATTAGTGCTTCACGTTAATCTCCCATGTTTTAGTTTTTAATAGGATTTTATTGTGGCTTGTAAAATATTATAGTCTGAAAGAGGAAGAGCTAGTTAATGTGGAATTGTTTCGTGTGATGTTTGCAAATGCATTTGTTATACTATGGTTGGACTTTAAGGCCCCGTTCTTAGCGGTGGTGAACCAACTTTTCTTCATCACACGCCTTCTTTTCCTTACGAAACCCCTCATTTTCCCATATGGTTATAAGCAAGGGCATAAACGAATCTAGCCAACTCACAAATTAGAGATTGACTAAAAAAAAGAAATTAAGTCGATAAATTTTTGAAATTGATTCAATTAATATCGAATCTGAGTCCGAATTTGAGCTACTCGAGTTAATTATTGAGTCGAGTTCGAGCATTAATTTTTTTTTAGTTTTAGGTAATGTACTTCTTTACACTATATAATTATATATATTTATAAAATTCCTTTATTTTTAAATTGGTTTAATTAAAGATATTTATACAGATAATCGAGTCGAGTCAAACTCAAATCTTAATTATTTTACCGAGTTTGAGATCGATCGCATTTAATGAAACTCGATTAATTAGTTTGAACTGGGTTTTGAGTTTCATATTTTAGAATTGAATCGAGTTCAAGTTTGAACGTATTTTGAATTGACTAGAATCAATTATACCCCTACTTATAAGGATTAGTATCTCTCACGTCAAGATAAATTAACTCACATTTAGTTATGATAATTTATTAGAGATATTATTCTATAGTTTTAAGTAAATTGATTCCATGATTACATAAAGTGAACGCGTTTCGGCGCAACAATGATCCAATTTGAGAATTAATTGATCTAAAATTAAAATTATAGAGTATTGTCTTTCATTAACTAAAATGATCATATGTAGGGGTGAGCATTAAACGGTCAAAACCGAATAACCGAACCAAATTAATCAAACCGAAATATAATTTGAAAATATGGTTCGATTACGGTCCGTATTTTTAAAATTTTGACTATTCGGTTCGGTTTACGGTTTTTACAAAAAAATAACCGTAATAACCGAACCGACCGTATTTAAAAATTACGTTGTTTTAAACTTTCATATACACACATTTATATATTAAATTTGTTTAATTTTATAATTTTATAATAAAAAACGATAAATATAGATTTAATTTAAAGCACATGTACTCTCTAGGTTAAATTTTTCCATTTTTTTATTTATTTTTTAAAAAACTGTTTTTTTTTTCTTTCTAAAAACCATACAAAAAATATTACGGTTTTCGACCGAACCGAACCGAACCGAACCGTAATATTTCGGTTTGGTCAATACGGTTTTGATATAATTTGGTTAATACGGTTCGGTGACCGAAATTTTTAAAAAACCGAACGGTTTTGAATTTTTGGACGGTTCGATGACCGAACCGACCGTTGCTCACCCCTAATCATATGTGACTTAATCGATATTGATATACAAATATAAGGACCGCAACTACTCTTTGTTGGTTGAACTTTATAATAGAATTTTAGGCTAATAATCACCCATGGCACCTCAACTTTAAGGGTACGGGCGCTAAACCCCCTGATGTTTAAAAACGGGCGCTAAACCCCCTGATCTTTGTGGCGGCGCTCACTAAACCCCTTTTGGACGAAATATGACCAAAATACCCCTGACGCCGTTCTTCCTGGTCAACTGACTTTTTTTTTCAAAAAAAAATAAATAAATAGTGCTGCCACGTCAGCTGCCACGTCACCAAACTACCCTAAAAAATTAAAACACCTAAAATACCCCTAAAACACCCAACCCAATCAAATCAACCCAATAACATCCAACCAAACCACTTTCACCCGAACCACCACCCCACCGCTCTCCGGCCACCACGTCCGACCACCGCCATGGACGAAACATTTTCCGGCCGGTCTGTTCTTCGTGGAAGAACAGATCCCAGGCCTGTTCTTCCACGAAGAACAGACCTTGGATCTGTTCTTCGTGGAAGAACAGATCCGGTCTGTTCTTCCACGAAGAACAGACCCAGATGGGTCTGTTCTTCGTGGAAGAACAGATCCGTCGTTCTTCCACGATGACCGGAAAATTTTCCGGTCATCTCGGAGAAGATGACCGGAAAATTTTCCGGCGGTGGTCGGGTGGCGGGTGGGGTGGTGGTTGGGTCGGTTTTTGGGTTGATAGATTGGTTTATATTAAATTGGGTTGGTTTGATTTTTTTTTAAATTAAATTAGGGGTATTTTGGGTTTTTCAAATTTTTAAGATATATTTCTGACGTGTCAGATGATATGACAGTGTCAGAATTTTTTTTTAAAATGTCAGTTGACTGAAAAAACGGCGCCAGGGGTATTTTGGTCATATTTCGTCCAAAAGGGGTTTTGTGAGCGCCGACACAAAGCTTAGGGGGTTTAGCGCCCGTTTTTAAACATCAGGGGATTTAGCGCCCGTACCCCTAAAGTTGAGGGGCCATGGGTGATTATTAGCCATAATTTTAGAACTATAATATAATAACAGTGGTAGGTATGGAAGTTGTGGACTCAAGTCTCAGGATGTTCATCTGCTGTAGACTAATGAATTATGCTAAACCCCACAAGAAAGATAAAAGTTCCTAGTAATGAAGTGAAAGAGTGTTGGGATTAACAAAACTATAAATAATTAGTCTCTAATGAACCTACAAATAAAAATCTCTTGTTTCATTTGGAGGATATATATGAATTTTTTTAAAGTGAAAAATTTCAATTTAAACAAATGGGTACATTTAAAATTTAAGAAAAGGATAAAATTAATAATTTTTAAAGTTTAGGATACAAAAATAAAAAATAAAAAATTGAAGTGTTTTTGGATGATTAAACCTTTCTTCTAATACATAAGACTCTAAATTGAACACTTTTAACACGCATCTAACGCACAGAGATTAAAAACAAATTAGCATTAGCTGATGATGGTTGTTACAATGTTCCTAAGTAGGACAAACACACTTACAAAATGATGCAACTCCCATGTCTAAATTCCTCATTTTCACTGTACAACTGGAATAATCCAAAATCAATTATTCCTCACCAAAATTCTTAATGCAAAACCTAGTAATTCTTAATTGACTCCTCAGCTTTCCAGTTAAGATCAAACTCTTACTCATAAGGAAATAGGGCCTGGTCAAACTGATGATGAAATACAGATAATGTAGATTTGGTCAGCCATGTTGTCCTTGAGAGCAGTGTTTAAAAAACCGAATCGGCCAAACCGGGAGGCCACCGGTTCACAGTTCAGCTTAACTGGCTGAATAAACTTATAAAAAATATTAGTTTTTGGATATGGTGCATGATCAGTGTTTAAAAGACTGAACTGGTCGCCAAGTCGGTGAGGCCACCAATTCCCGGTTTAATCGGTTTAACCGCCGGTTCAACTGGATGAGTAAATTATATTGTAAAAAATAAGATTTTAGACATGGTTTGTTTCAACTGGTTCAATGACCGCTTCAATGGGTAGTCCAGTCTGAGTCATTCGGTTCAATCCTGATCAACCTGATCGGACCATATTTTTGGTTTTTAGGCTCATTTGGACTAGACAACATGCCGGTTCGGTTCAGGTTTTTTATTCATTTTATAAGAACCGCCAGTTACACCGTTAACCGCCGGTTCAATCACTGGTTCAGTTCAGTTCTTCCAGATTGGAATGACTAATTTTCGGCTCAACCAGCTAGTCCGGTTTTTTAATCACTTCTCCTTTTCAATTTACCAAAACTGTTTCACATTTCACATTACATTTTAGTAAAAAGAAAGTAGGTGGGATTTCTACTTGCAGAATATGGGATGAAAAGAGGATATAACATGCCAAATTCTGATTATGGTACTAATAAATGCGCCTCTGTTTAATTTAAATGTCGCTAATCTTTCACTGGGAACCACTTTCTAAATTAAAATTTAAGGCTCACTCAAATTTTCCTGCAATTGCTTCATCATGTTGGCTCCGTTTAACACAATTACAAAGTTGATTTGACCCTCCAAGAAACAATAATATTGGACCCTGCCAGAATTGCTCATCTGCTAAGTTGCATATGACAGCCTCAGGATTCAGTCCAGCTTCACCATTCAATCAATTAGTTTCATAATTGATTCCTTGGTACACAAGGAATTTAAGGAACTTAAAGTGAATCCTTTTGTTGCAGCAGCAATATATATAATCTTGCTGGTATTTATTAATTTTCCTAAGAATATGATTATATGAGGAGCAACATATTCATAACATAAATTCTGGCTTTATAAGGATCAGAAATATTTATATATTATTATATGGTGATTATGGATCCATTACACACAACTCAATCCCGTTTATATTTCCAGATGGTTACCATGAACGGACCTTTTGAATTGCACGTTGATCTGTTGTTTCTCCTGAAACATGTATTTTAAACATTCTGTAATGGAACTCTTAAAATTGAGGGTTTTTGTCCGGATTTGTGCCTCCCACCCCCAGCCCGCTATCTGAGATAGCGGGCTGCTCGTTTTTAGCACCAGCCCGCCATATGAGATGGCGGGCTGGTAGCTAATTAGGGTGATTAGCTTAATCACCCTAATTAGCACCAGCCCGCCATCTCATATGGCGGGCTGGTTCCTGATCCCCAATCATTGGGGATCAGCTCAATGATTGGGGAGAGAGTAATTAACTCTCTCCCCAATCATTTAAAGCAAATAATGATTGGGCAATAACTGCCCAATCAGTTTTTTTTTTTTTTTTTTAAAAAAATCTGATTTAACCAATGAATTTTAATTTACGTTAACTATTTTCGGGTTATTTTCGAACACTTCCGAGCGTTATTTTATAAAAAAAATTTAAAGAATATTGTAGTTAACCTTTCAAACTTTTAATATTTAAAGGTATTTTTATAAAAATGTTTGTTATTAGTATAAAGTGAGAAATTGTAAAAGAAATGATGTAAAAATGATAAATACTTTTTAAAGCGGTGTATTTGACATATAAGCACAACCACAAGGATGCAATAGCAAAAACAGCAGAATATAATAGAAGCTCAACTTTTGAAAAATAGAAAATATGATAAATTAGGTTAAATAAAGCAAATTAAAAAAATTTACGCTTAAACATATCGGTTATGTTTGGTATATATAATAGGTGCATAATAAAATAATTATTATATATAAAATGATTATTATTTACTTTAGTTCACGCAATAGTTATCACATAGGTGCTATGTTTACAGCATTTTTGTCTGTCGCCAGTGCTCTAGGTACTCCTCCATATTTTGGTGCCATGGTACTGGCATTTCTTTCAAACCTCATGAGTGGTCTAACACACTACGGCATTGGATCTGCACCCGTATTTTACGGTGCCAACTACGTACCTCTCGCCCAGTGGTGGGGTTACGGGTTCCTCATATCTATTGTCAACCTTTTAATCTGGCTTGGAGTTGGAGGAGTTTGGTGGAAGTTTATCGGATTATGGTAAAGTGTGCTGATAATCTCGATAGGAATATGATATAGAACTACAATTTCGACAGAGATTAGATATGTAAACTTTTTGGTATATGGTGTAGAAAGTGCTCACAATTGGACGAGTGATACCTTACAAGAGAATTCTTTTTGAGGCAATTCTATTCAACTTGGGTTGCCAACTTGCCAATATGCATATCTTTATCAAACCTTTTAATGTGATTTGGAGCAAATTATCTTTTAACTCTTATTTTTATTATTTTTCCTGATGAGGATATGCATGCGATACTGAGTGGAAAGGGGATCCACATCAAATCTGCAAAGCATAAAAAAATAAAGTTAAACTAATGGATTTAGAAATCCAATCCAGACCACTATTTGCATTAATAAAGAATGAACCTTCAGTGCAAGACAAAGTCAAGATACAGGCTAATTTGGATTTGAGAATATTTTATTGGATATTATAATTATCAATTAAAAATAAATGGATATAATCAATTTATTAATATTAATAAGGGAAAATTGTCATAAACGTGTGGGCCGAGGATCACCTATACCCTTATGGTATGGAAAGGTGCAAACATTGTCATTAACATTTTTAAAAGGGTTTTTTTTAGGTCACTAACGTTTTTTCAAGGGTCATATATGCACCAAACGATAATAAGTGTAAGGGCCTAAACGGGTCCGTTTTAAAATATTAATGGCATGTTTGTACCTATCCGAATAACCATAATGGTATAGGTGATCTAGCTCAAACGTTAGGATCATATATGACCCTTTTTCCTAATAATAAAGCTCGGAATTGTCCGAAAATAACCCAAAAATAGTTAACGTAAATTAAAATTCATTGGTTAAATAAGATTTTTTTTTAAAAAAAAATGCCCAATCATTATTTGCTTTAAATGATTGGGGAGAGAGTTAATTACTCTCTCCCCAATCATTGAGTTGATCCCCAATGATTGGGGATCAGGAACCAGCCCGCCATATGAGATGGCGGGCTGGTGCTAATTAGGGTGATTAAGCTAATCACCCTAATTAGCTACCAGCCCGCCATCTCATATGGCGGGCTGGTGCTAAAAATGAGCAGCCCGCTATCTCAGATAGCGGGCTGGGGGTGGGAGGCACAAATTCGGAATATTTGTGTCTTTCAGACACAAATATGTCAAAAACCCTAAAATTGAAACCAGCGTTTTTTCACGTATAAAGAAAACAGGACTCGGAATGAAACTGTCGGAGAAAAGAAAGAAATTGATGTGCCTTGGAATTCTATATTCAATGAATCACTATCGTAAACGAACTCAAAAAGATGAAATAAGATTGAAAAAATCGCTACATGAGACTATTTCCATAGGAAATTCTTACCTAGATGAAATAAGATTGAAAAAAATTGTCGGACTAGCTAAGATTTGAAATTAATAATACTACGACATGATCTGATCTGATTTTCAGGCTAAGATAAGTCTACTAATACGCTATATATCAGTAGGTATCATATAGAAACACGATCTCTGCTACTTTGGAGTTTCTTTATACTCACGCACCACGAAACAATCTTTACGTTGTTTAGAACTCTTACCCTTGCAGTATTCTATTACTCGTACATTTGTGTTATTTCACGTTGACTTCAAAAACTTCTCCATAAATAAATTAACTCGGATCACTTCAAATCATATAAACACTCTCGTGATAATTATTTCTCTCTGCAACAATCACAATGTTGCTTTCAAAGGTTTCGTCAGTACTTCTGTTTTGCAGCTTATGGTGTTTGTTTCATGCATTGTCAGCTTCTGCTATTAAACAGCCGTACGTAGTTTACTTGGGATCCCATAATCATGGCCCTGAAGCTTCTGAGGCTGATTTTCATGCTGCTACCGATTCTCATTATGAGTTTCTTGCCTCCTTTTTGGGAAGGTATAATCCGAAACCTTAATTTATAGACAAAATGCACATTACTATCCACAACTTCAACATTTTTGTCAAATATACCATGATCTTGCCAGGCTCATTTGGACCTATATGTTCCTTAAGGTTGTATGCGCCAGTAGGATAAATATTGTAAATGCAGACGAATAACATATCTAGTGAAAATAAAAAAGATATGGACCGAGAGCTTACAAAATTTAAAAATCATGGTATATTGGCAAAAACACTAAATTATGGATAATTAGGTTCATTAAATTTTGTTATAAATATGTATATGTGTTTGATTATATGATTTAATTATTTGTTTTGAATCAGTGATGAAAAAGCCAGAGATTCACTCATTAACTCGTATCAAAGGAATATCAATGGATTTTCTGCATTGCTTGATGAGGAAGAGGCAGCTGAAATTGCAAGTTAATATATATTCTACACTAATCTAATTAATTCATAGAGCTTTTTACAATTTGATATATATTACTTACACTTGTTTATGTTGCAGAGAATCCAAAAGTTGTGTCAGTTTTCGTCAGCCAGGCGAAAAAATTGCACACATCACATTCATGGGAGTTTATGATGCAGGAAAAGAATGATATCGTCAAGGCCGATTCCTTATGGGAGAAAGCCGATTTCGGTAAAGATGTCATTATTGCTAACCTCGACACAGGTATTCCTTTAATAGACTGTTTTAGACCTCAACATTTTTAAAATTAGATTTGGTAGTGAAATTCACATGTGTATAATTGAATTAGGTGTATGGCCGGAACTGAAAAGCTTCAGCGAGGAAGGTTATGGACCTGTGCCAGCAAGATGGAAAGGCTTATGCGAGAAAGGAGTATCTTGCAACAAGTTGGAACTACTTAATTTTTTTTGTTGATAAGTTTTTATATATATGTAAATCTATGTTAATTGATGTACTTTTGTAGGAAACTTATTGGAGGAAAACACTTCAGCAAAGGTTACATGGCGGCTTTTGGTGCTGGTGCGCTGAATTCTTCTATAAACAATCCCCGTGACTATGAAGGACATGGAACTCACACGCTATCAACAGCCGGTGGTGATTTTGTTCATGGAGCCACTGTGTTTGGATTGGTGAATTTAACTTTAAAAGGCGGTTCTCCTAAATCTAGAGTAGCTTCTTACAAGGTGTGCTGGGTAGGAGGGTGCTATGATAGTGATATGGTGGAAGCTTTCGACCATGCTATTCACGATGGGGTCGATGTGATCTCCATGTCTGTTGGGGGTCTTCCTTCCGATTATTTATCGGATAGTATTGCAATTGGTTCGTTTCATGCTGTCAAGAAGGGTATTGTTGTTGTTTGCTCTGCAGGAAATGATGGACCATTTCCTGGATCCGTTTCCAATCTTGCCCCTTGGATTATAACTGTCGGAGCAAGTACCTTGGATCGAAATTTCGAATCATTTGTTTATCTCGGAGATGGACGACGCCTTCTGGTAATATTTCATCAGTCACAAATGCTATTTTGTATATACTAATTTGCATTCGGATGATAATATTTCAAATTGCATATCAGGGTGCAAGTGTTTCTGAGGGTACGCCTAAGAACAAACTTTTACCACTCATCTCTGGATCGATGGCTAAGGCTGCAAATGCATCTTCTGTCGACGCGTAAGAACAACTAAATGTAAACATATTCAATTAGGTGTATGGTATTATTGGAGTTTGACATGGTTTTTAATAATGCAGTGAGCAATGCAAACAGGGTTCATTAGATCCGATGAAAGCGAAGGGCAAGATCGTGGCTTGCAAGATAGTGGACTATGTTAGACTATATAAGAGTGTATATGCTGCTGAGGCTGGTGCAGTTGGGATGATCCTTTACAATGATATAATAGCTGGGAATGCTACTTATGTTGATCCTCATGTTCTTCCAGCTACACATATCAACTATACTGATGGCCTTGCTCTCCTCTCCTACATTAACAATTCCAGGTATATATAAATATATATTGTGGAACATATAAGTGGAAATGGACCGACTAATTCATTGCCTTAGAATTTTGGATTGAATACCGTGTTCGGCCCACGGTTATGTGGTTCCCATTCTTGTATGAGTCTTATGAATGTACTCTCCATATACATTCTGCTCTTTGGACCAACAATATATAGACAACTTTTTTTATCTTATCATATATACATATCTCAAGCTTATTTTGTACATTTTTTTGTAGCAATCCCACTGGATCTATTTCTGCTCCGAATCAAGTATTTGGCGTGGAGCCTGCTCCATACGTGGCTGGATTTTCCTCTATTGGTCCTAATACCATCACCCCCGAGATCCTCAAGGTCTCATTGCAAATGGATACTTGGTTGATTGAATTATGAATTACATATATATTAACATTAGAAAATGAATGTTTATGTTTCAGCCTGATATAACTGCCCCTGGAGAGTATATCCTAGCTGGCTACACCGGAGCAATTAGCCCGAGTCGTATAGATTACGACAAGCGTAGGGTTCCTTACACCATTATGTCTGGAACATCCATGGCTTGCCCTCATGTTGCTGGAGTTGTTGGTCTTCTTCGAAAGCTTCACCCTGACTGGAGTCCTGCAGCAATCAGATCCGCAATCTCTACTTCCGGTAATTAACCAACATTGCTTACTACAACTAATTCTAATGCTGAAATGAAATGTTTCTAAGTTTTTGATAAATGTATGATCTTTGGCAGCGAGAACAAGAGATAACACAATGCATCCAATGCTTATCGGATACACTTTAGAAAAATCAACACCGTTGGGTCATGGTTCAGGACATATCAGACCAAACCGTGCCATGGATCCAGGGTTGGTCTACGACTTGACGGAGTCTGATTACTTGGACTTCCTCTGTGCCCAGGGCTACAACGAAACCTCCATCAAAGCCTTGAACAATGATTCTTACAAATGCCCAAAATCAGCTAGTTTTCTTGATTTCAACTACCCTTCTATAACCATTCCTAAGCTGTCAGGTACCGTTACTACCACAAGGAAGTTGAAGAATGTGGGTTCACCAGGGAAGTATCAAGTTATTATTAAAGCGCCATATGGAATCTGGGTTTCGGTTGAACCAAGTGCTTTGGTGTTTGAGAATGTCGGAGAAGAGAAGAGTTTTAAGGTTAGCTTCAAGGCTAAGTGGGACGGTGCTGCTAAAGACTATGCATTTGGAGGTCTCACATGGACCGATGGTTCCCATTATGTCAGGAGTCCGATTGTAGTCCGTGCTGCTTAATTTAGTTTGTTTTTTTAGTTTAGTTTAGATTAGATGGTAGTCAAAAAACCTAATGATTAGTTCTAGATGGTTAAAAATCTATCTTAATTTATCTTTTTTATTTTTTCATAATTATTGGAAATCAGTTCTTACTTCTCAATCAACTCGATTGAAAGCTATGTTTTGTTCAGCTTCTATATTTGCTTGTTCTACTTAGTTTCATTAATATCATGCTTGACTTATTCAAAAAAATGTGATATGAGAGGGTATTTCAAAAGCAAAGTAGATTGAAAATGACATTACATTGCGAAAAAGAAGATATGTGCAATAAGTAATACGGTCAATAATAAGCGAAGCTTAATCCTTTTTCCGGGTTATTAGCTAAAATGATACCCAACCTTCACACCTTGTATCAAAATGGTACCCAACCATCAAAATGGTACTCAACCTTTTAATATTTGTATCAAAATGGTCTTTTAAACAAATTCCGGTCACTCTTGATGACGTGGCAACCGAAAAATTAATTTTTTATATTTTTGCCACATCCCATGACAAATAAGATTTTATATAATTTTAAAAATTAAAACGAACTCTTATTTTACATCAATAAAAAAATTATTTTTCCGGTTGCCACTTCATCAAAAGTGACCGGAAAATGTTAAAAAAACCATTTCGATACAAACATTAGAAGGTTAGGTACCATTTTGATATAAATTAAAGGTTGGATACCATTTTAATACAAAATGCAAAAGTTAGGTACCATTTTGGCTAATAGCCCCCTTTTTCCATTTCTTGTAGGCTAAACCCATATTTGGGTCCCTGCACTATATCTTTTTTTCAAAATAGGTCCCTGCACTAAAAAACTGTAAAATTCTTCCCTGCACTATCAGAAACGTTTATTTTAAGTCCTTTTGTTAATGTCCGTTGGAGAATGGAATACACGCAGTTACTTATGAGACTGGCCTTTAATTGTCTAGTGAATTATTAAAAGCATGCCACTTGAGCAGCATTTGGGACAATATTAAAAATAACTTTAAGGACAAAACACTACTTTTTTCTATTTATCATCCAAGTATTAGGTCATTTCATCTTCTTCCTCCTTTTTTCTCTGTTTTTTCCCGTAACCATTCATTGAAAAATCAGAAATCACATCACCGTGAGTACCAAGAGATTGCACAAATTCATTTTATCAATTCATATATATGTTCTTGAATATAAAGATTAACCTTTTCACCAAATTAAAGGGGACCCAAGTTGGTGTAATCCTGAAGTAGAAGCAAGCAGGTAACATCATCAGGTTTGCACCCAAACTCACCATCAAATATACCCAGACATCTTTAGTCCCATGATTTCAGATAAAACACGAAATCAACACATTCCAAGCAACTGTATCTCTATGAGGCATTTCCTCAAACACCTTACATGCTTCATTACGGTTTTCGCAAAGTGATTATCAATCCATCAATTTAGCAAGTAACGAACTATATGATTGGAACCCATTTCTTAAAATCCTAGCGTAAACTGGTATACCACCCATTAAAGAGCTAATGCTAACAACACTCAATAACAAAAGATAAAGATATTGGGTCTACACATAGACTTTTTTGCCTCATTTCTTGGTGTAAATTAGAAAGCCACCTGTTGTTTTCTTCTTATTTATGTAATCCACCATCAGCGACGGACCGCACATCTTCTTCTTCTTCAGATTCAGCTTACATGTTATGAACAATTTTAATTTTTAAATTTCAAGAACTGGGTTTTTTTCTTACTAATGGTTTATGATTATATGAAGCAAACAAACTAATGGGTTATCATCAAAGAATTTTACTAATTTTTAGAAATAGTTGCAGATGAGGAAGAGAAGAATAGCAAGTAAGTGAAAGTTATGAGAGGCAACTGTAATGGCAGTGGCGGCGGTGTATCAATAATTCATGGCCATCGTCGTCGTTAATTAGTAACAAAAGGAACTGATTTCAAATGAGGAGAATTAGCTTTGAAGTGAATGATTGGTAGTTGGAGGATGAAGTGGCGGAGAATAGTCCGAGAGGGACGTGCAGGTGGTTGGTGGTGATGGTGGTTAGGAATTATCTTCCCAGAAATTTGCCTCGACAATGAATAAGGACTATAAGGAAGAAAATTCCCCTTAATGACGTGGATGAATTATAGGTCTGATGCCACATAAGCTAATATATATTATTTTTTTTATTTTTTTAAATGACGTGTAAATATAAATTCGTCAAAAATTATACGCTGTTTGTTGTCTGTTAACTCGCTGTTAAATAGGGACTAACTTATAACCTTTTCGAAAGTGCAGGGAAGAATTTTACACTTTTTTAGTACAGGGACCCATTCTGAAAAAAGTGATAATGCAGGGATCTATATATGCGTTTGGCCTTTCTTGTACTCCTTGTGTTGTCATTCAATTCTTAACCAGAAGAAGCAAGCATGGCTCATCATGCCGCTGTCTTCCCTAGGCCTGCTCCTCCACACTACAACATAACAGATATATGAGGGCGGTTTTGTAGGCGCGGTTCCATAAAAAGCCCCTATATTTTATCATTTAAAAACTAAGCCGTTCATTGTTTTGTGTTGTAGGGGCGGTTGAATAAGTATAGGGGCGGATATTTAAAAAAAAGACCTAACCCTAATAGAAACAATTTATTTTAATTCTTCTCTCTCTTCTTTTTCGTCGGCCTCTCATTCTCTCAACTCAAACACAGTAGCAATGGGGTGACCTAGAAGCTGATTCACTTGACTCCAATGGCGATCCTGGATTATCGATGATCTCATAATCCTTTATTTTTGAGAACTAGTAGCTGAATCTCTCACTTCACTTAGGTTTTTAGATTTTTGATTATTTCACTTCACTCGAGCAGCTGAATCGCTCTCTTAGGAATCGTCGGCCTCTCATCTTCGCGAACCTTGATTATCGATGTTTGTTGCTGTTTGGTTGCTAATTGCTGGTTTATTATCACTGCAATATTTGCTGTGAAGAAGGTGACCGGTGTTTGTTTTTGCTAGGGTTTTGTTATCTTCTCTTTACGCCGGTTAGTGCATTTCTGATTTGGGTATGTTAATTGTTGTTGTTGTTTCCATTAGAGGGTTAAGAAAAATAAGGTTGTCAATGTGATTGAGGGTTTTAAGAACTCTTACAGAATGTTGAAGAAGATTAATCACTAAATGCAATTGTTTTTTATTTTTGTGCTGATTCAGTTTCGTTGATTCAATTTAAGATTAATCACATGGTACATTATGATTTAAGAGATGAAATTGTGAATTTGGTGATTTGATATAAGTTTTCATGAAAACAGATATGTGATTTGATTTCTTCTCTTCAACCTTGTAATTGTACATTTTGTTTGTTCATATATAGTTGTAATTAGAACTTGTTTGGTTCTCTGTTAATTAGGACTTGTTTAGTTCTCTGTTATGCATTGTTATGCAAATTTGTTGAATGTGTTCATATATAGTTGTAATTAGGACTTGTTTGGTTCTCTGTTAATTAGTATACTGCCCATAGATTGTGAGGATCAGTTCATAGATTGTCCATAAACTTATTTTTAGTTCATAGATTGTTTTCAACTAGTTATATTCTTCCACTAATTTACAGGAGGAACCATTCTTCCACTAATTTCACAAGTAATTGGTTCTATCTTGATCTTAGTTCTATTTGAATATGTGCTTTGTAAATGTGTGTCCATTCTTCTATTTTCAAGTTACAGATAGAAGTATCATCATGTTTTGATTGCTAATTAGTCCTAATAATTTGTTGAATTATCATTATATGTTGATTTGCTAGTTTTAATCTGATTAAATTTATTAATTAATTTTGTTGAGTTATGGTTCTTTTCTAAAGCTGATGTATAGCTTGCTGTAGTCATTTCTTTATTTATTTTATTTTATCTCTACAGAGAGTTAGGTTCTCGGCATCTGTTAGCATTGGGTTGGAGCTGCTGACTCCTACATTTCCTTAACAGTTTTTGCTTCTTGCAGCTATTTCCAACTTTGCAAAACAAATACTCAGCTACTACTGTAAGGATTGTTGCTTATCAACTTCTCTTCTTTATCAAAACTAATTTTCATTTCTTATTTGAAAAATTGTTTCAATTCGACTAGAACTCTTTATAATGTTCGATAGTTATGTTTTAGTTGCATTCCCACACAAATTTTCTGATTTCCATTTTTCATATCAGTTTCTAATTCTTAATATAAGTTTTTAGATCAAAGGGTTATTCGGGTCCACAATTAACTCACTTTTCGATGAATCCTCCACGATTTGATTTCATTTGATCCAATCTTTGTCGGCATTTCAGGTGGTCTTTCCTGAATGTAGTTTTGTTTGATGCTGAATTTAGTGCTTGAGTTTTGCTGCATAATTTACATATATGCAACATTTTATATTTACGCTTTTAATTAAATAAAGTATAGCTTCTATCACCCCCTAATATTTCGTCAAAATTACTGTTCATTTCTCCTTCACTAATTCATTTTCTATGTACTATACTAGCTTTTCTTTGTTCTCTCTTTATCTTATGATTCAAGCATTTACAGTTTGATGAATTCAGTCTTAATATCGTCAATTTGTTTTTTTATAAATGTAGAGAGTTTATTGATATCGAGAAAAGAAAACGGCGTTGACAAACTCGCCTAAATCCAAATGACTTGGAAGTATTGATAAATGAAAAATTTCATGTCTGGCTCCAAAGCAAGGTTGGTATAATAGTTCATTGTGTTTGTAGTTTTAACTCTTAGTGTTTACACTCAATATTTTTCACAATTTTATAGGTTATAGGTCTAGCGCGTGACTTGAATATCTCGAAGACCCGTGAAGAGCAAAGATTGACCCAAAATAGCGGTGTAGTTAACAAATTTGAAGGAGGGGGTGTGGAGTACTTCGGAAAACTAAGAGATATTATTGAACTAAATTACTATGGGAGTTTCAAGGTGGTGTTATTAATATGTGGTTGGATTGATGTTCATCATAGTGCTGGAATGAAAAAAGATGAATATGGGTATACATTAGTTAACTTCTCTCGGTTAATTCATACGGGTGACAATGTAGCTGATGATCCGTATATTTTTTCCTCTCAAGCTGATCAAGTGTTCTATGTGGAAGATCCAAGTAATCTGAATTGGCATGTGGTTATTAAAATTAAACTCAGAGATGCATTTGATATGGGCCACGAAGAAGGAGATGATCATTCTTTTACTTCTGTTAGTAGGCAGATTTTATGTGAACAAATGCAACCTGATTGGGTTAGGGTTGATGTAAACAATGACGATTTGTAGTTCAGACCTCCTTTTGAACTGAATATTATTTGATGCGATAGGAGAAATTCTTGATTTCTCCCGAGACAAAAGGTTGGGTTCTTGAATCAGTGGGTAAAAAATGGAGGGATTACAAATCTGATCTGAAGTTACAGTATTATAGCCGAGATAAACCTAAGGAACAAGTCAAAACAAATGTTCCGAAAGGGGTTGAAATAACTCAATGGCGTATTTTGGTCAATGGATGGTACACTGAGAGAAGTCAGGTTTGTATTTAGCCATATGTGATGTGATTGTTTATTCTAAATAATAATTTGTATAACTTTTTTTTCTTTTTGTAGAGATTGAGCCGGATAAATACTGCCAATGCAAATAAGAAGAAAAACAAACAAACTACTGGAAGAAAAAGTTATGCAAGACTTAGAAAAGAAATGGTAATTATGTATTTACACCGATAAAATTTTAATTTAATTCTCTAACAATTTTTTTGTATTTTTAGGAAATACAAAGTGGAGTGGCCCCTGATCGACTTACTTTTTTTGAAACGACCCATAGAAAGAAGGATGGCACATATGTTGATGATAATAGCAAAGAGCTTATGGTACATACTTCTTTCTATTGCTTCGTTATTTTTGAAATTAGTCTGTTATTTCAAATGATATGTTGATGACAATAGCAAATGATATGTTTCTGCTGTTAAAATAAACAAATTGCTTTAGATATGAAATCTGTACTAAAACTCTGATTTAGGTAGCCAAAAGTAAGTAGGAACAGACAAAATGAATCTTAGTTAGTAAAATAGGCTCTTGTTTTCTCATGGCAAAACTGGAGAGTGTAGCCTACAGCAGTAATCAAATTTCAAAACTCAGAGAATTACAATCATAAAATATCATTTAATATGAACATCATGAAGCCATAAGCATACAGAGTGCGTGTAATTGCAAAATAAAATGACACTGCAAAGATGGCAAGATGATTCGGTGTGCACAAGTATAATAAGTACAATAATCAAAGTTTTTATATCATTTTCTCTATCAGAAAACTTTTTTGAATGACTTGTTTTCAGTGACTCGTCTTTTTGTCCCATTTTTTCTCATTTGATTATCAGATATAAAAAACCGCCCCCATAAATGGAGCAAACCATTTTGGAGATTTGTATGTCTTATTGTCCACCTCAGATCTAAAAGATATTAATCCCAACAGTTGTAGTGCAGTTACCTACAAGCAAACAAAACCGCCCCCATAAAGCTGTTTTGTTGTAGTGCAGTTACCTCCTCATTTTCATCTTCCCCGTCTTCTCTTTCTTTTAATCCCAACAGTTGGAGTTTTTGCTCGCATAACTGTCTGCTGCGTCTGAATAAACGTAATGCCCATACATGGAGACATTCCATGTTTGTCAGCACAAAAATTGTCCTCCAAAATGAGGCTCTCGCTTTCATTGAAAAACCAATTGTGACTCAAGTTCCTGACAGTGTTCTTGTTTTGCCATTCTCGATTGACATGTTATTTGGTTTTTGATATGGTTATTGCATTAGTGAAACAGCATGTGATAAGGAGTGCGACGCCCCTGTTTCAAGAGTGTGCTAGCTTTCAGCAAGGCAAAAGTTTAGCTGAAAATCTTGGATTTCCACCAAGTGGTTTACAATGGAAAGGAAATAAAGTAATCTCCAGAAGACAACTCCAAGCACAAGCTAATGCAATACAAGCTGGAACAACACAGTAATTGAAGAATTGAAACTTTGTATTGATATGTATCTATTGTATCTTTGACGTCTTTTGCTTTAATATACGATTGGCGTTTGCACTTTAACCACTTCTTTTGATGAAACGGTGACGATGTTATTGTCGACAACTTTTTAGTAATTGAAATAAGAAATTTGATTTGATATGCATTTTCTTGTTATCAGTTGAGAGCATTTGTTGTATTGTAATTGCAAGAAGGTTGGATATATGCAGGCACGTTAAATATTCAGTTTATTTTCCTATCAGTAGCTTCAGGAAGTAGCTACAAATGAAATTGCATTTGAGAAATGAGATGCCAGCTGCATTTAGAGATTGCAATTGCATTCAAAAATTGCAGTTGCATAAGCAGCGGAATGAAAATTGCAGCTGTATTCAGAAATTGCAGCCGTGTAATGAATTCCAGCTGCATTTAGAAATTGTAATTGCATTCAGAAATTACAGCTGCATAATGAAATCACAGTTGCGTTCAGAAAAGCGTCTTAATCCTTGCTCGTTACATGTTTGATTGTCGTTATATAGATGATTAGTAGAAGTTCTAATCTATATAATGCACTTGATTATGTAAATGTTTAGAAAGAAAAAAATGAATTTTGGCATTGTTCTGTTCAATTGATCTGCTAGACTGCTACTAACCAAACTCACTTTGTTTTTCTAATTTTTGCTAATCTAGTGCATGACCTGACAACAAGTGAAAAAAGTTCATTCTATAAATTATAAGTGTTAAAGCTTTGTATTCCATTAGAAAAGATATTAAAGTTGAAAAAAAAAGTCATCATATAATTCAATCTCAATTGCAGGGAGAATTACAAGAAAAGGAGCCAAATGTACAACACAATTGTCAATATAATGAACCAAACCAATATTTTTTAGTTAACTTCTATACATACAAGGATCTGATAAGGACGGAATTATTAGTGCAGGGACTGCTTACTGACGAAATGATGTACAAGGAAGTTTTAGAACAGAAACTGATGTAAATATGATCAATGCAGGAATGTTATGGTGGATGATATATACCTAGAGTAGGTAATTCAGGAAGCGATATTCCTGTTGAGACTCTGATGCTTCTCCTTCATATGTTGTGTTTTTGCCTGTACCAATGGTGCTTTTAGGTAGGGGTGAACCGGCGGTTCCGAACTACCGTTCATGGAACACTCAACAGCCCTTTAGGCGGTTCCATGCCGGTTTTGGAACTGGCCTCTTCCGGTTCACAGACGGTTCGAAAAATTAAAAAGATATATCTTATGAAAGTTAAATTTAAATATTTTAAATTAAGTTAGAATTGAAATTAAACTTAATTTAAATGATTAATTATACTTAATTGTTTTTTTAAAATCCATTTAATTTAGGCTTATCCCCTTAAAAACCCCTCACCTTTTATCCCCAATTCATTTGCACCCTCACGTTGCAAAACCACCAAATATACCCAAATTACGACCTTTCACTTTCAATTGCACCCTCAAGCATTAAATTGATCTCTTTTCACTTGAAAAAATAGGTTTATTTTTGTTTTAAATAAAATATTAAGTCCTATTTTAAAATATATGCTAAAATTTAAAGTATTGATTTGAACATTTTTCAAGTGAAAAGAGGTCAATTTGATGCTTTAGGGTACAATTGAAAGTGAAAGGTCGTAATTTGGGTATATTTGGTGGTTTTACAACGTGAGGGTGCAAACGAATTGGGGGGAAAAGGTGGGGGGTTTTTAAGGGGATAAGTCTTTAATTTAACATAAATTTGATAATTAATTATTTATATATAGTTGATATAGTTATATATTGCTATAAAAATAAAATAAAATATAAATATAGTATTTAAATGGAATAATAAATTAGAATATATAAAAAATAAATAAATAACATTTATATATTTATAGTGGTATATAGTATAAATAAATATATCATGATATATAAATAATTGATTATATGTATATATAATAAATAATTTAAAATATATATTTTAGAAAATATACGTTTCAGAACCGAAACCGTTGGTTTCAAAACCGTAAACGACGGTTCCGATTCCAAATGTTGAACCGGCCCGAACCCGCCCTCCCTCTGGTTCTGGACCGGTTTTGACATAGTTCAGGGTTTGACCGGTTTCGGGCCGGTTCAATCCGGCCAAGGCCACCTCTATTTTAGGACAAGCTTGCAGGGATGAACTTTTAATCTGTATCGAAAGTGGTGTATAAGGATCAGAAATACATCTATTTATAATTTTATATATGCATGGATTCATGCTAAATCCCGTTTATATTTCCAAATGGTTACCATAGCAGGTCCTTTCAATTTGCACGTTGATCTGTTAAACATTCTGCATGGAACTCATAATTTTAAATTTTAAGACCATTGACATATAAAGAAAACAGGAATGCAAACCTGTCGGAGGAAAAAAAAAGAAATTTGCGTGCCTTGGAATTCTATGTTCAATGAATCACTATGATAAACGAACATGGAGAGTGAAATTAGATCGAAAAAAAACGCTACAACTAATAAATATATACACAAATTAAGTCAGACAGTTAAAGCAGGAGTCTGTTTCCATATACATAAATGGAAATTAATAATACTCCGATATGATCTGGTCTGATCTTCAGGCTAAGATAAGACTCCTTATATTTTAGAATGATACGCTATCAGTATCATATAGAAACACAATCTCTGCTATTCTGGAATTTCTTTAAATAACACGAAACAATCTTACATTGTTTAGAACTCTTACCCTTGTAGTATTCTGTTCCTCGTACTCTTTCATGTAATTGACTTCAAAAACTTCCATACATATATATATATATATTCAGCTCAGATCAAATCAAATCATATAAACACGCTCGTGATAATAATAATTACTTCCGTCTGCAGCAATCAGAATGTTGCTTTCAAAGTTTTCGTCAGTACTTTTGTTTTGCAGCATATGGTGTTTGTTTCATGCAGTGTCAACTTCTGCTATTAAACAGCCGTATGTAGTTTACCTGGGCTCCCATAATCATGGCCCCGAAGCTACTGAAGCTGATTTTCGTGCTGTTACCGATTCTCATTATGAGTTTCTTGCCTCCTTTTTGGGAAGGTACAATATAATCTGAAACCTTAATTTACATTATGAATATGGATATATATATTGAATTATGATGATTTACTTATTTGATTTGATGCAGTGATGAAAAGGCCAGAGGTTCACTCATTAACTCGTATCAAAAGAATATCAATGGGTTTTCTGCATTCCTTGATGAGGAAGAGGCAGCTGAAATTGCAAGTAAGTATATATTGTTACACTAATTAATTTAATTCCTCGAGCTTTTTACAATTTGATATTAATTACTTCCAACTTTATGCTGCAGAGAATCCAAAAGTTGTGTCAGTTTTCGTCAACGGGGCGAAAAAGTTGCACACAACACATTCATGGGAGTTTATGATGCAGGAAAAGAATGATATCGTCAAGGCTGAATCCTTATGGGAGAAAGCCGATTTCGGTAAAGATGTCATTATTGCGAACCTCGACACAGGTATTCCTTTAATAGACTGTTTTAGACCTCAACATCTTTTAAATTAGATTTGGCGGTGAAATTCACATGTGTATAATTGAATTAGGTGTATGGCCGGAATTGAAAAGCTTTAGCGACGAAGGTTATGGACCTGTGCCAGCAAGATGGAGAGGATTGTGCACGAAAGGAGTAACTTGCAACAGGTTGGCACTACTTACGTTATTTTGTTGATAACTTTTTATGTATATGTAAATCTATGTTAATTGATGTACTTTTGTAGGAAGCTTATTGGTTCAACATACCACGGCAAAGGTTACTTGTCGGTTGGTGGTGTGGTGAATGCGTCTATATACAATGGTCGTGACTATGAAGGACATGGAAGTCACACGCTATCAACAGCCGGTGGTGATTTTGTTCGTGGAGCCACTGTGTTTGGATTGGCGAATGTAACTTTAAAAGGCGGTTCCCCTAAGGCTAGAGTGGCTTCTTACAAGGTGTGCTGGGAAGGAGGGTGCTTTGATTCTGATATGCTGGAAGCTTTCGACCAAGCTATTCACGATGGGGTCGATGTGATCTCCATGTCTGTCGGGGGTCCTGCTACTGACTATTTCTACGATAGTATTGCAATTGGTTCGTTTCATGCTGTCAAGGAGGGTATTGTTGTTGTTTGCTCTGCAGGAAATTCTGGACCATTACCTGGATCTGTCTCCAATATTGCCCCTTGGATTATAACTGTTGGAGCAAGTACCATGGATAGAAATTTTGAATCATTCGCTCATCTTGGAGATGGACGGCGCCTATTGGTAAAATTTCATCAGTCACAAGTTCTATTATGTATGTACTTATTTACATTCGGATATATAATATGATTTCAAATTGCATTTCAGGGTGCAAGTCTTGCCGAGGGTACACCTAAGAACAAACTTTTTCCACTCATCACTGGATTGATGGCTAAGGCTGCCAATGCATCTTCTCTCAATGCGTAAGAAGAACTAAACATAAACATATTTAATTTGGTGGAAGGTGTTATTGGAGTTTAACATGGTTTTGAATAATGCAGTGAGCTATGCGAACCGGGTTCGTTGGATCCGACTAAGGTGAAGGGTAAGATTGTGGCTTGCTTGAGAGGGGAAAATGCTAGAGTTGATAAGGGTAGAAATGCTGCTGAGGCTGGTGCAGTTGGGATGATCCTTTGCAATGATAAAATGAATGGGAATGATATTGTTGCCGATCCTCATGTTCTTCCAGCTACACATATCAGCTATACTGATGGCCTTGCTGTTGTCTCCTACATTAACAATTCCAGGTCTATACATATAAAACAAATTTTAGTTTTTCTTTATCTTGTATATATCAGACATACATATCTCAATTTTACTTCGTATATTTTTTATAGCAATCCCACCGGATCTATTTCTGCTTCCAATCAAGTGTTTGACGTAGTGCCTGCTCCATTCATGGCTGCATTTTCCTCTGTTGGTCCCAATACCGTCACCCCCGAGATCCTCAAGGTTTGTTGCAAATTTGGATAGTTATTTTCTTAAAACACATATTACATATGTGTTAAATTCAAGGTTTGATTGCCAATTTGGATTCTTATTTGCTTAAAACACATAGTACATATACCTTAAATTCAAGGTTTTATTGCAAATTGGATACTTATTGTATGTTTATGTTTCAGCCTGATATTAACTTCCCCTAGAGTAAATATCCTAGCCGGTTATTTGCTTAAAACACATATTACAGTATATATGTTAAATTCAAGTTTTGATTGCAAATTTTAGGTTGCATTGCAAATTTGGATACTTATTGTATGTTTATGTTTCAGCCTGATATTACTACTTCTAGAGTAAATATCCTAGCCGGCTATTTGCTTAAAACACATATTACAGTATAAATGTTAAATTCAAGGTTTGATTGCAAATTTGGATACTTATTGTATGTTTATGTTTATGTTTCAGCCTGATATTACTGCCCCTGGAGTAAATATCCTAGCCGGCTTCACTGGAGCAGTTAGTCCGACTGGTCTAGATTTCGACAAGCGTAATGTTTCTTACAACATTATGTCTGGTACTTCCATGTCTTGCCCTCATGTTGGTGGAGTTGTGGGTCTTCTCCGAAAGCTTTATCCTGATTGGAGTCCTGCAGCAATCAGATCAGCAATCTCTACTTCCGGTAATTAATCAACATTACTTATTATACCTAATTCCGATGTTGTGAAATTAAACGTTTCTAATCATTTGATTAATGTATGACCTTTTGCAGCGAGAACAAGAGACAACACAGTGCACCCAATGCTTGACGGATCCACCTTTAAAACAGCAACACCGTTTGCTCATGGTTCAGGACATATCAGGCCAAACCGTGCCATGGATCCAGGGTTGGTCTACGACTTAATGGAGTCTGATTACTTGGACTTTCTCTGCGCCCAAGGCTACAACGAAACCTTGATCAAGGTCTTGAATAATGATTCTTACAAATGCCCAGAATCAGCCAGTCTTCTTGATTTCAACTACCCTTCTATAACCATTCCTAAGTTGTCCGGTACAGTTACCGCCACTAGGAAGTTGAAGAATGTGGGTTCACCAGGGAAGTATCAAGTTGTTATTAAGGCGCCCTATGGAGTTTGGGTTTCGGTTGAACCAAGTGCTCTGGTGTTTGATAAGGTCGGAGAAGAGAAAAGCTTTAAGGTTAGCTTCAAGGCTAAGTGGGACGGTGCTGCTAAAGATTATGAATTTGGAGGTCTCACATGGACTGATGGTTCCCATTATGTGAGGAGTCCAATTGTCATTCGTTCTGCTTAATTTTGTTTTTTGTTTTTAGTTTAAATTATATTAGATGTGGTTAAAAAACAAATCTTAGTTTAGCCGGTAGTTTTGTTTGTTTTTGTTTTTTATAACTATTGGAAATCAGTTCTCAATCTACTCGATTGAAAGCTGAAGCTTTGTTTAGTTCTATTCTATGTTTGATTTTTTTTTCTTTTACTATGGTTTCATTTAGTATTTTGAATTACTGACTGATTCTGTCTTTTGGATCAAAGAAAATTGTTATAGTAATTTATTTAACATCAACATGACCAATCCTATAGACAAATAGAGTTACGAAATAATTTTTTAAGTAAACTAAATACAACTATATTTATTTACTAATAAAGTTCTCAAAAGTTTATGGATTTCATTCGAACCACACATACAATAAAGGTTAAATTTGCAAATGAATGATCACTAATTAAAGAAATAAAAAAGTTTCTTGATTACTTTAGTTGCTATACAAAAGTCTCTTGATTAATTTAGTTGCTATTAATCTGAAGTTCCTACAAATGCCTCCTGTGTTTTTACACCCACCCTAAAACCGCCGTCTACGGCGGTGCCACTACATTAAAGGGGCGGTTTTAGCAACAGCCGGGGTATGTAGTTTTGTAGGGGCGGCCAAATAGGGGCAGTTTACAGTTGAACTTTTTTAAAACAAATGGGGCAGTTTCCTTATATTCAACGGTGTACCAACCATTTTCTAGCATAAACACATAGCAGATTGTAGTAAATATCAAATCTTTCTATCCTAAACTTTTAAAACCAAATCAGGACAACAATAATACAATAGAAAAGCAGAAACACTATGATACAAAACCATATCATAGATACATAAATAATTTATAGATTCAAATAAACTCCTTACAGTTCTATTCAATTGCAATCTTAAGATTTGTAAAAAGTTCATAGAGAAATGTAAAGGTAGCAACAATGTCTAAAAAAGTTGTCATACCTATTAAATACAAGCTAAGGGGATACGCTCTCATCATCTGAACTTGAAGGATCAATGCGTCTTCCTGCGATGGCAGGAAATAATTGATGCCGCCGATGGTCTGAGTTTTGGCAAGGATCTGGAGCCTCCTTCTTAGATGTCCTCTTCGGCCTTGCTGCTCTGTCTAACATCTCTGCATGCCCTCTCTACCCTTATCAAAAAATCTCGTACAGTTGTGAACAAGCGTAAGCCTTCATTCTTTTCAGCATTCCCCTGAAAATAATATGTTGTAATCTGTACCATAATCATTATCCGCTTTTCTTCTTCTGAAATAAATGCAATTTCAGATTCTGCATGTTCCACAAAACTAGCCATGTAGACTGCTACATTGAGCTCCTCAGTTATCTGTGTCATTCAGGACACCATCTGTCGTAACTTTTGCTGAGAGAGGGGAATGGATCGCGTTATTGCAATGACAAGACAGCAAAAGATTTTAGTAATGTAGAAAGATAAGTCTGTGAAAACGTGTATAAGATGGCGGTCTGCAAGTTCTCTTCCTGTGAAATCTATTCAGGGCAATCACTGAATCCACAATCTGAACCACAGGCACACAAATCCATCAATCTCCCTAGGACTCCTAAGACTGGTGTTGAGAGGATAACATGTAATGTAAGCAAAACACTCAGCAGAAGTCTGAACGGCTCTTCAGACATTTTGGCAGCTAGATCAAGAAGCAGGTTGAACTGATGCTGATATGTATAAGCACGAGCAAAAATGATCTTCCGCATCCAAAACAAAGCAAGTCAGAATTGGTCCCTTCAGTATTAAAAATATGAAAACAGAAGTTGACCCTCGCACTATACATGACAGCTCCTGGGTCCATGCTGAATTGGTACATACAAAGTAATGCTATATTGAACAGGCTTCTAAGGAGGGTGAGAGAGGAACATGTGTAGAGACGGAGAGTATGAGCAAGCTGTGTTTTCCCATATCTGAAGTATACAAAGAATGAAATGACAGGCAGAAGTTTCAAGATTTAAAATTAGATTGAACCGAACAACACAATTAACAATCATAAGAGAAACAAATATATCTCACCAGAATTCCCCAAAAGCTTCTGTAATACAGCAAGTTTCGAAACCACCCTTTTAAAGTAATCAGAAAAGAAAATATCAATTTCATCGAAACTAGCAACAATAATTCCACTCACATTAACAATAACAGAGACTAGTTTGAGAGCATTTTAATAGTATAAGAAAAGATACCTCCTAAAAGTTCATCGAGTGATCAACTTCTTGTTGTGATGCGAATTACTTGTTTCCTCTATCAGAAGAAAAGACAATCGAATATCAGGTTTGATCTCTTTTAAATTAAATAAAGGAAAAATATACAAAAAAGGAAATGTAACATAAATTTTATTTCGATTGTTGTGTCGTTCTGAGTTCTAAATTCTAACCACTATCATCTTAGCAGCTTTGCATATCAGCAAATCACTCAAAAATTAAAGCAAACAAACAAAAGAAATAGTAACTTCACTACGAGAAATCTCTTCTTAAATAGTACTAACTCAGAAGCTATTCTAAGAAAAGCAAGTCATACTAATCCAATTAATATACAGGGCATTTAGTTTTTCCATTGTTTATGTTATAGCAAACATCAGCCAAAAAAAACAGCCACTTTATTAGCAAAAAACAAGAAGAATTGACTTCTGCAACCACATTAGACATAGATATCACTAAGTCCTGATAATTATCATCTAAAATGAAGTTTATTTGCAAGAAAATGAGATATTCAATACTTTCTAACATTGATAGAAGATGGGCTCAGGAATCAGTGCCTCCATATAAGCCTCTGTCAACTCTCTTCTTTCCCGATTATGGTACGGAGCTCAAACATCAACATAAATTCTTTGACAAAGAAAACTTCGTAACAAAAATATAGAGAAACAACACACCAACTCTTACAGGCTTCCAATTCTTGAAGTCCTGAAAACAACAAATAACTGTATCTAAGCTTAGCCTTCCAATAAAAAAATCTCAAATACAACTGTAATAAACAAATTTAGAACTTAAGGGAGAGCTAAAACTAATTTTAGCTCAAAGTTGAAGACTTTCAGTATCTAAAATGCAAACTAAAAGATCCACTCTCACATCAATCATCAATATAGATCCAACTCACTTGATTGAATAGATCAATATAATGTTTTAGGCTGCACACAACAAAAACATTGAATACAAAAAAACAGTGATTGCTATATTAGTTAGATTCTAGTAAAAGTAACAGCAGCTGAGCCATATTGAAAAAGTGTATAAACACAGTCAATAAAAATCGAATAGCCGAAATGAACCAACAGATTCGATTTGGTTTGGCACCTGACATTAATAGACATGATATTAGCATCCAAAGACTGCAATCAACATCAAAATCTCTATAGAATAACACTTACAAACGTTACAATCCAAAGTATTTTCTAGTTGTCCATGTTCTTCATGTATTCCTTCAAAAGTTCAGTCTCTCTCTAGTCTACTTAAGCTTTTGTTGTCTGATGAGAAAAAAGTCCAATTCTAGTAAAGCCTGTAGCGTTTTCTGCTCAAATTAGTTTTAAAAGAAATAAGAATCACAACAAGTAACCAAGAAAGCTCTAAATCATTAACTTAATCACAGAAAGTATCTGCAGAAAGAAAAATCAAGTTCAGCACATTCATATATAATATAATTTAAATAACAAAGAAATGCTTCACAATAGAAATTGTGAATGGCGCAACTTTTGTACCCTTCAAAATCATTTCAGAGATAATAATCTTCAATTCATGCAAATCTATTGAAACAATTGAACGAATATCGTGAAATGGCTTAAAAAAAACATCTCAAGAGCCATCCAAATCAATTAAAAAAAAAAAGCACCTCGCAAGCCAAAATTGGAGCCGTTTTAAACATTAATTCAATGACAGAACCCTAAAGAAATGCATACATAGTGATAAAAAGAAGAGGTTTCTATACCGGAGAGGCAATGAACTGATTCTGCTCACCGGAAAATTAGTTTCAAGTGATATTTGGAGGTTATTGAATCAGAAACCCTAAAAATTGCAGTTGCGTAAGCTGCGTAATGAAAATTGTAGCTGCATTCAGAAATTACAGCTGCATAATGAAATCGGAGTTGCGTAATCCTTGCTCATCATGATATATGTTTGATTGTTATTATATAGATGATCAGTAGAAGTTGTAATCTGTAGAATGCACTTGATGATGTAAATGTTCAGAAAAAAATTCATTTTGCCATTTTTCTGTTCAATTGATCAACTACTAACCAAACTCATTTTTAAAATTTTTTTGTTCATTCTATAAATTATAAGTGTTAAAGCTTTGTATTCCATTAGAAAAGATATTAAAGTTGAAAAAAAAAAAAGTCATCATATAATTCAATCTCAAATGCAGAGAGAATTACAAGAAAAGAAGCCAACTGTACAACACAATTGGGGTTATTAATTGGCTTAATATATAGTTTTGACCCCTGAACTTGTACCCTTTTACCCATCTAACCTCTAAACTTAATATCTCACCTATCGAACCTCTGAACTTGTTAAATAATCCGATTTGACCCCTGAATTTGATAAATATGTAAATATTGAACCCTTCGTGTCCACCTGTCACATGAAACATTCTAGAAGAAATTGTGTACGGAGGGGTTCAATGTTTACGTATTTATCAAATTCGGGGGTCAAATCGGGTTATTTAACAAGTTCAAGGGTTCGATAGGTGAGACGTTAAGTTTGGAGGTTAGATGGGTAAAATGGTACAAGTTCAGGGGTTAAACTATGTATTAAGCCGTTATTAATTAGCCACCCAACATTTGTACCTTATATCAAAATGCTATCCAACCTTTAATTTGTATTTTTTTTTTGGTACCGTAACTTATATTATTTATTTCAGACCAATTTTTTTCTAAAATCCGGCCACTTTTAATGACGTGGTATCCAGAATAAAAAATTTATTTTTATTCATTTTCACATCTAATGACAAATTAAATAAACTAATAAGTACAAATCCAATGATGCAAGCTATGGTCAATTTAATGTGTCAATTTGATATGAAAAAAAAAAACTTTTCCGGCTGCCACATCGTTAAAACTTGCCGGATTTTGTAAAAAACTGATATGAAACAAATAATAGAAGTTGTGATATCAAAAAGATACAAATTAAAATTTGGGTACCATTTTGGTACAGGGTATAAAGGTTGAGCACCATTTTAGCTAATAACTCACACAATTGTCAATATAAAGAATCAAACCAATATGTTTTTTTTGGGAAGGTTTCCCCTCAAGTTCAAAATCCCCTCCATTTTTCTCAAGTCCACTTAGATGAATGACACATAAGTATATTTTGATTTAATGTGATAATTTCTTTATCAATTTGCTTATGTGTCATTCATCTAAATGGACTTGAGGAAAATGAAGGGATTTTGAACTTGAGGGGAGCCACTCCGGTTTTTTTTAATCAACATAGGGATCTTTGTATTAACTCGGAACAAAAGCCAGTGTAAGATGCAGGGTGCTTATACATAAACGATTTAGTCGTGATTTAGTCGCAGATCTGCCTTACAAGCCTATAAGGTGAAATCAAATAACCGCGCTGGAGTCAAATACAAACTTGATTTTTAAGAAATACGTATCTGGTAAATTTGAAACGTCATAAAAACTGTTGAAACCAGCATAGATCTGCAACAAACAAGTGTATACCATAACAAAAATATTGAATGAATCAAGAAAACGGTATAAAATAAAAGTATCAAGACAAGTGATCGCCTAAAACGATGAAATTTTGATCGAACCCGAAAAACAACTAACTAGTTCTCAATAAAAAGAGAAACATTGAAATGATAAAACATACCACAAAACACCCAAACCCTCGAAACTCGAGTATTTTATTCAAAAAAACGGATAAAACATAAATATATGGGTGAAGAAACGATGATTGGCCGGTTAAACCGGAGATCACCGTCCCTACCCCGACAAAGTATAGAAAGAAACGAAGGTTTTCTTCAAAAGTTGAGAGGCACAAAGGTTTTCTTTTGGCAAACCAGTATGTTTTAGTTAACTTCTGTCCATACAAGGATCTGATGAGGACAGAATTATTAGTGCAGGAACTGCTTACATACTAAATGATGTACAAGGATGTTAGAACAGAAACTGAAAGTACAGAAACCCAATAATGCGTTTTGCCTAATAATTTTTTCCTTTTGTTTTCCTTTTTAATTTCGCAAAAGGTAAAAAGTATAAAAAAACTCTTCAAATTTTTCCAAAAGAACAATACAACCCTTTTATTTCTTTTAACATAAAAAAGCCCTTATTATTTTTAAATCGAAAAATAAACCCTTATGTCCCTGACTTTAACTAATGGACATTAAATTAATAACATGGTGATAGAAAAAAGAATCAAACACACCCTTAATGTTTGAATACTTACCAATTTTATATTTATAAATTTTTATGTGTTATTTTATCCTCTTCTTTCTAATTAACTATAATTAATTTTTTTATTAAAATATAATTAAGCAAATTAAAAATTAAAATCCCTATATTCCGAGAAATTCTTAGGTGAACCAAGTCCACCACGTAGGATTATGAACCATCCATTTAATACGTGACACGTTGCGTGATTAATTACATGAGCCAATTAATGAAAGACACATTAATTCTAAATAAAACACATTAAATAATCATTAATAATTGTGCCTTTCATTAATTGGCTCATGTAATTAATCACGCCACGTGTCACGTATTAAATGGATGGTTCATAATCCTACGTGGTGGACTTGGTTCACCTAAGAATTTCTCCTATATTCCTAAAGCCCTAAAAAAGATAATTAACATCCCTAAATGTATAAGAAGTCTTCCGCCCCCAATCTCATGCAACCCACACGTCAGATTTGCTGCCTCCAACGCCTCCTCTCAACCACTCTTTGTCTGTCTGCTCTTCCCTTCGTTGGTCTGTTCATCACTGACGGCAATAGCGGTCTGTCATCAATGTCTAATAATCCCAAGGTTTAAAACATACCTAAATTTGCCTTCTATGATTGGAATTATTAAGGTTTAATTGTTCCAGGAACATTAAAGAGAACCCATTAAGTTTCCATTTGCAAATCAGAACCTGAATTTTTTACCCACATAGTAGACCACCAAGGTTTTGAATAGACTTAATTAGCAATTTGTCCCTTTAAACTTATAAGCAATGGGCAATTAACATATAAATTAAATTTGTTGACAATCAATACACGAACTTAGTAATTATGGGCAATTAGCCCATTTTGTCAAATTAATTTACAAGTTAAGGGAGCAAATAGCCAATTTAGGATACAATTAACTTACAAATTAAAGGAGCAAATTGTCGAAATGGGATAAATTGCCCATAATCACCAAGTTCGTGTATTAATTTGTCCACAAAAATTATTTATGTGTTAACTGCCCATTGCTTACAAGTTGAGGGGGCATATTGCCACTTAACTCGTTTTGAATCTAAACGATGGACATTGCCGCTGAATTTTCCGAGTGAATTTGTTTGTCGATCAGACGGTGTATGTTTCTTGAATCTGAGAAAGCCACTGTTGTGGGACCGAGAAAGGACACCGTGGAGCAGGGAAAGTGGAGTATCTGAGTTAGAGGGGTTGCAAACAGATGAAAAAGGTGAAAATGTTTTTTTTTTTTAATTTTTTTAATTAAATTGAAAGAAGAGTCAATAAAGTTTTGATAATATTGATATGATTTTGATGATTAGGTTTAATTGGTTGATTTGTTTAATTTTATTTTAATAAAAAAATAATTATAATTAATTAAGAAGAAGAGTGCGAAATAATGCTAAAAAAATTATAAATATTAAATTGGTAAGTATTTTAAGATTAAGGGTGTGTTTGAATCTTTTTCCTATCACCACATCAGCAACTTAACGTCCTTAGTCAAAGTCATGGACAGAAGGGTTTTTTGTTCGATTTAAAAATAATAAGAGTGTTTTTTTTGTGCTCCAAAGAAGTAAAAAGGTTGTATTGTCCTTTTGAAGAAACTTGAAGGATTTTTTTATATCTTTTGCCTTTTCTAAATTTAGGAGGATTGTTTTTTTTCTTTCTCTATTGATGTAAATATGATTATTGCAGGAAATTCTTATGTCTGTTTACTTGTTGAGATTCATAATGTGGTGGATATTCCCGTTGAGACTTTGACATTCTCCTTCATATGTATTATGTTGTGTTCTTGCCTATACTAAATGGTCTGGTCCATAAACCGGCGGTTTTTAACTACGGTTCAAGAGAACACTTGAATTAGCTTTGAATCGCCCTTTAGGCGGTTTTATGTCAGTTCGGAGCCGGCCGGTTGACATGTTCATGGTTCACGGTTCAGGATTGGAAAGTTTAGAAAGAAATATCGAGTAACAGATTTTGAGGGTTATTAAACTTTGCCCTAGTTGCAAATTGATGACCCAACTTTAATCCGTTACAAAATGGTTACTGTATAATAAAAAACCAATTTCCGGCGGTTCCGAAATGAATTCCGACCAATTTGTTCCTATATGGCGGCCGGAATCCGAACCATCCCTCCCTCTTTCACCATGTCATTTTGCAAGTCATTAAAAAATCATTGGGATTTTGGCTTTTTATGGCCAGAAGTCATTAAGAAATTGACCGAAATTGTCCGGAATTCATGTAAAAATCGCAGGAAGTCAAGTTTTTATTGTACAGTAACCATTTTGTAACGAATTAAAGTTGAGTTATCAAATTACAATTCGGGCAAAGTTCAGTAATCTCCATAATCTATTACCCTAGAAATATCTTGAAAATCAAATTTAGATATTTTAAATTAATTTAGAGTTGAAATTAAACTTAATTTAAATGATTAATTGTACTTATAATAAAATAATCCATTTTAATTTAACATAAATTTCATAATTAATTATTAATTTATATATGGTCCATATATTTATATATTGTTATAAAAATAAAATCAAATAAATAGTTAGTATTTAAAAGGAATAATAAATTAAAATATATTAAATTTTTTTATAATATTTATATATTTATAGCGGTATATATCTATATCTATACTATATATAAAAGCACGGATGGGGGGGGGGACATGCAAATTTACTGAATAATCGTTTTCAGTTTACTACTAAATAAAGGTTTTATAGTCATTAACTAATTAGTTATGTAATTAATCAATATTGTAATTAAAGTTCCAATTAGAATAGGTAGCTAAATTATCTCCAATTTAGTTTTTAGTATGTAAAAAATAACTAAATTGTCTCCAAATTAGTAAGAATGCCTATCTTTTAGTTTGATTCATCTATACTATATATAAAAGCACGGATGGAGGGGGGGGGGGGACAGACAAATTTACTGAATAATCATTTTCAGTTTACTACTAAATAAAGGTTTTATAGTCATTAACTAATTAGTTATTTAATTAATCACTATTGTAATTAAAGTTCCAATTAGAATAGGTAGCTAAATTATCTCCAATTTAGTTTTTAGTATGTAAAAAATAACTAAATTGTCTCCAAATTAGTAAGAATACCTATCTTTTAGTTTGATTGAACTATAAAATTAAAATATTGTATTTGGTCAATATATTGTTATTTAAATTTCTATCTTATTATTTTAAAGATATTATTAATAAAATTAAGTTAATTATGTTTATTATAAAATCAAAAGAAAAATAAATTCAGTATGGAAAAAAATTTAATAACCGAATATATTATATTTACTTTTACAAAAATTAATAACTAATTTAATATTAATTATAAATAAAAAATTGATATAATTTTAATAAATTTACTAATATGTTCATTGACGAGTTACGTTACGAGCCACGTGCATAGCACGTAATGCGAAACTAGTTATACATAAATATAGCATGATATGTTAATAATTAATTGTATGTATATATATATATATATATATATATATATATATATATAAATGTAAAATATATATTTTAAAAAATACACGATTCAGAACCGGAACCGTTGGTTTGAAATTGTAATTGACGGATCCGGTTTCAACAAATGTTGAACCGGCCCTAACCCGCCCTCCCTCCGTTTCCAGGCAGTTTTGACATAGTCCAGATTTTGACCGGTTTCAGGCCGGGTTTGACCGGGCTGGTTCAACCCGGCCCATGGCCACATCTAATTTTAGGACAAGCTTGCAGGGAAATTCATCTGATGAACTTTAAATCTGTGTCGACAGTGGTTTATACGGATCAGAATTATATTTATTTATAAATACATGGATTCATGCTAAACCCCGCTTATAATTCCGAATAATCACCATGGCAGGTCCTTTCAATTTGCGCGTTGATCTGTTAGTTCTCATGGAATATGTATTTTTAACATTCTGCATAGAACTCATAATTTTGAGACCACGTAAGCGTTTTTTTACACATAAAGAAAACAGGAATGCAAACCTGTCGGAGGAAAAAAAAGAAATTTACGTGCCTTGGAATTCTATGTTCAATGAATCACTATGATAAACGAACACAGAGAGTGAAATTAGATCCAAAAAAACGCTACAACTAATAAATATATAAACAAATTAAGTCAGACAGTTAAAGCAGGAGTTTGTTTCCATATACATAAATGGAAATTAATAATACTCCGATATGATCTGGTCTGATCTTCAGGCTAAGATAAGATTCCTTATATTTTAGAATGATACGCTATCAGTATCATATAGAAACACAATCTCTGCTATTCTGGAATTTCTTTAAATAACACGAAACAATCTTACGTTGTTTAGAACTCTTACCCTTGTAGTATTCTGTTCCTCGTACTCTTTCATGTAATTGACTTCAAAAACTTCCATACATATATATATATATATATATTCAGCTCAGATCAAATCAAATCATATAAACACGCTCGTGATAATAATAATTACTTCCGTCTGCAGCAATCAGAATGTTGCTTTCAAAGTTTTCGTCAGTACTTTTGTTTTGCAGCATATGGTGTTTGTTTCATGCAGTGTCAACTTCTGCTATTAAACAGCCGTATGTAGTTTACCTGGGCTCCCATAATCATGGCCCCGAAGCTACTGAAGCTGATTTTCGTGCTGTTACCGATTCTCATTATGAGTTTCTTGCCTCCTTTTTGGGAAGGTATAATCTGAAACCTTAATTTATATTATATATATTTGATTATGATGATTTACTTATTTGATTTGATGCAGTGATGAAAAGGCCAGAGGTTCACTCATTAACTCGTATCAAAAGAATATCAATGGGTTTTCTGCATTCCTTGATGAGGAAGAGGCAGCTGAAATTGCAAGTAAGTATATATTGTTACACTAATTAATTAATTCCTCGAGCTTTTTACAATTTGATATTAATTACTTCCAACTTTATGCTGCAGAGAATCCAAAAGTTGTGTCAGTTTTCGTCAACGGGGCGAAAAAGTTGCACACAACACATTCATGGGAGTTTATGATGCAGGAAAAGAATGATATCGTCAAGGCTGAATCCTTATGGGAGAAAGCCGATTTCGGTAAAGATGTCATTATTGCGAACCTCGACACAGGTATTCCTTTAATAGACTGTTTTAGACCTCAACATCTTTTAAATTAGATTTGGTGGTGAAATTCACATGTGTATAATTGAATTAGGTGTATGGCCGGAATTGAAAAGCTTTAGCGACGAAGGTTATGGACCTGTGCCAGCAAGATGGAGAGGATTGTGCACGAAAGGAGTAACTTGCAACAGGTTGGCACTACTTACGTTATTTTGTTGATAACTTTTTATGTATATGTAAATCTATGTTAATTGATGTGCTTTTGTAGGAAGCTTATTGGTTCAACATACCACGGCAAAGGTTACTTGTCGGTTGGTGGTGTGGTGAATGCGTCTATATACAATGGTCGTGACTATGAAGGACATGGAAGTCACACGCTATCAACAGCCGGTGGTGATTTTGTTCGTGGAGCCACTGTGTTTGGATTGGCGAATGTAACTTTAAAAGGCGGTTCCCCTAAGGCTAGAGTGGCTTCTTACAAGGTGTGCTGGGAAGGAGGGTGCTTTGATTCTGATATGCTGGAAGCTTTCGACCAAGCTATTCACGATGGGGTCGATGTGATCTCCATGTCTGTCGGGGGTCCTGCTACTGATTATTTCTACGATAGTATTGCAATTGGTTCGTTTCATGCTGTCAAGGAGGGTATTGTTGTTGTTTGCTCTGCAGGAAATTCTGGACCATTACCTGGATCTGTCTCCAATATTGCCCCTTGGATTATAACTGTTGGAGCAAGTACCATGGATAGAAATTTTGAATCATTCGCTCATCTTGGAGATGGACGGCGCCTATTGGTAAAATTTCATCAGTCACAAGTTCTATTATGTATGTACTTATTTACATTCGGATATATAATATGATTTCAAATTGCATTTCAGGGTGCAAGTCTTGCCGAGGGTACACCTAAGAACAAACTTTTTCCACTCATCACTGGATTGATGGCTAAGGCTGCCAATGCATCTTCTCTCAATGCGTAAGAAGAACTAAACATAAACATATTCAATTTGGTGGAAGGTGTTATTGGAGTTTAACATGGTTTTGAATAATGCAGTGAGCTATGCGAACCGGGTTCGTTGGATCCGACTAAGGTGAAGGGTAAGATAGTGGCTTGCTTGAGAGGGGAAAATGCTAGAGTTGATAAGGGTAGAAATGCTGCTGAGGCTGGTGCAGTTGGGATGATCCTTTGCAATGATAAAATGAATGGGAATGATATTGTTGCCGATCCTCATGTTCTTCCAGCTACACATATCAGCTATACTGATGGCCTTGCTGTTGTCTCCTACATTAACAATTCCAGGTCTATACATATAAAACAAATTTTAGTTTTTCTTTATCTTGTATATATCAGACATACATATCTCAATTTTACTTCGTATATTTTTTATAGCAATCCCACCGGATCTATTTCTGCTTCCAATCAAGTGTTTGACGTAGTGCCTGCTCCATTCATGGCTGCATTTTCCTCTGTTGGTCCCAATACCGTCACCCCCGAGATCCTCAAGGTTTGTTGCAAATTTGGATAGTTATTTTCTTAAAACACATATTACATATGTGTTAAATTCAAGGTTTGATTGCAAATTTGGATACTTATTTGCTTAAAACACATATTACATATACCTCAAATTAGGTTTGATTGCAAATTTGGATACTTATTTGCTTAAAACACATAGTACAAATTTCATTGCAAATTGGATACTTATTGTATGTTTATGTTTCAGCCTGGTATTAACTTCCCCTAGAGTAAATATCCTATCCGGTTATTTGCTTAAAACACATATTACAGTATATATGTCAAATTCAAGTTTTGATTGCAATTTTTGGTTGCATTGCAAATTTGGATATTTATTGTATGTTTATGTTTCAGCCTAATATTACTACTTCTAGAGTAAATATCCTAGCCGGCTATTTGCTTAAAACACATATTACAGTATATATGTTAAATTCAAGGTTTGATTGCAAATTTGGATACCTATTGTATGTTTATGTTTCCAGCCTGATATTACTGCCCCTGGAGTAAATATCCAAATTTGGATACTTATTGTATGTTTATGTTTATGTTTCAGCCTGATATTACTGCCCCCGGAGTAAATATCCTAGCCGGCTTCACTGGAGCAGTTAGCCCGACTGGTCTAGATTTCGACAAGCGTAATGTTTCTTACAACATTATGTCCGGTACTTCCATGTCTTGCCCTCATGTTGGTGGAGTTGTGGGTCTTCTCCGAAAGCTTTATCCTGATTGGAGTCCTGCAGCAATCAGATCAGCAATCTCTACTTCCGGTAATTAATCAACATTACTTATTATACCTAATTCTGATGTTGTGAAATTAAAAGTTTCTAATCATTTGATAAATGTATGACCTTTTGCAGCGAGAACAAGAGACAACACAGTGCACCCAATGCTTGACGGATCCACCTTTAAAACAGCAACACCGTTCGCTCATGGTTCAGGACATATCAGGCCAAACCGTGCCATGGATCCAGGGTTGGTGTACGACTTAACGGAGTCTGATTACTTGGACTTTCTCTGCGCCCAAGGCTACAACGAAACCTTGATCAAGGCCTTGAATGATGATTCTTACAAATGCCCAGAATCAGCCAGTCTTCTTGATTTCAACTACCCTTCTATAACCATTCCTAAGTTGTCCGGTACAGTTACCGCCACTAGGAAGTTGAAGAATGTGGGTTCACCAGGGAAGTATCAAGTTGTTATTAAGGCGCCCTATGGAGTTTGGGTTTCGGTTGAACCAAGTGCTCTGGTGTTTGATAAGGTCGGAGAAGAGAAAAGCTTCAAGGTTAGCTTCAAAGCTAAGTGGGACGGTGCTGCTAAAGATTATGAATTTGGAGGTCTCACATGGACTGATGGTTCCCATTATGTGAGGAGTCCAATTGTCATTCGTTCTGCTTAATTTCATTTTTTGTTTTTAGTTTAAATTATATTAGATGTGCTTAAAAAACAAATCTTAGTTTAGCCGGTAGTTTTGTTTGTTTTTGTTTTTTATAACTATTGGAAATCAGTTCTCAATCTACTCGATTGAAAGCTGAAGCTTTGTTCAGTTCTATATTTGATTTTTTTTACTTGGTTTCATTTGTGTTTTGGATGAAAGAAAATTATATAATAGTTGCAGAGGGCAGTTATGTCCTGTAAAAAATGAGAGGATATTTAAAAAGCAAAGTAGATTGAAAATGACAGTACAGAGCAAAAAATCAGATATGGGTAGTAAGTAAAATTGCGGTCAATAATAAGCAAGCTTTTTGCTATTTCCATTTCATGTATTACTCTGTGTTGCCATTTAATTCTTAACCAGTAGCAAGCATGGCTCATCATGCCACAGCCTTCACCATTATCCACTTGAATACAGGTCTCTTCTCTAGGCCTGCTCCTCCAGTTCCCTCCTCATCTTCATCTTCCCTTTCTTTTAATACCAGCAGTTGTAGTTTTTTCTCGTATAACTCTCAGCTGCGTCTGAGTAAACGTAATGCCGATACATGGAGGCATTCCATGTTTGTCAGCACAAAACCTGTCCTCCAAAATGAGGCTCTTGCTTTTAATGGAAAACCTATATTGACTCAAGTTCCTGACAATGTCCTTGTCACACCATTGCCTGATTCATCTGCTTGTTATCTTGGGGTTTCTTCCTTAGAGACCAGTTCTCGACATGTTTTGAAGCTTGGACTTGTTAGGTAATAACACATGTCTTCCTTTTGTTTTCCTTTCTAATTTCCCTGAACTTATGAGGATTGTTTCCAATGCAGGAATTTGAGGTTGTTATGTCTGTTTAGATTCAAAATGTGGTGGATGATACCTAGAGTAGGTGATTCAGGAAGCGATATTCCTGTTGAAACTCAGATGCTGCTTATGGAAGTGGCTGATGAATCACCTGATGCTTCTCCTTCATATGTTGTGTTCTTGCCTGTGCTAGATGGTGATTTCAGGACAAGCTTGCAGGGAAATTCGTCCGATGAACTTGAAATCTGTGTCGAAAGTGGTAAAAATTCATGTTCTTTCAAAACCCTGTTTCTTAAGAAAAGAATGGTCCAATTCTACTCTAGAATTATGCCATTTACAGATGTATTCTTATAGTAATTTGTTCAACATCAACATGGCCAATTCTATATATATAAAACAAATCTTGTGTATTTTGATAGGTGATCCTGCTGTGGTTACTTCAGAATGTCTAAAAGCTGTTTTTGTGAATTATGGAAACCATCCATTTGATCTGATGAAGAAATCCATGAAGTAGGTCAGCTTTCTGAGAAAGAAATTTCAATTTTAATCTTAGAGAAATAATTAAGGAGTGTCCTGATGTCATTCAAGCATGTCGCTGGTAAGAATTTATGCATTCTAATGAATTTATGAGATCACCACTTGTATACTTCTGTTGGTTCAAATTCTACTCTAGAATTCTTTAGTAATTTATTTGAAAATTGATATAGACATTGACCAATTCTATAAAGAATATTACAGATGAAATTTTAAGTAATCCAAACACAATTACGTTCATTGATGAATTCCGCAAAATAATATAGAATTCATTTGAACCGTAGGTAGCTGCTTGAGTTATCATTTTTCCAGTTGTAGTTAAGCAACCTAGGCTTGTGCTTAATTTCTTGGTCCTTTCTCACATAAGCTTAAACTGCACCATGTATAGGATATTGGAAGAGCAGACTGGAACCTTCGCAGTTCGGGAATCAAAACAAGCAAGTTATCTATCAATTACTTGTACTGAAGCGATTGCATTTACCTTTATAAATTATGAAAAGAAAGTAAAATCATTAACGCGACTTCTTATGCTCCCTGATGCAGATGCCTGGAATGTTAGATTGTTTTGGCTGGTGCACTTGGGATGCTTTCTACCATGGTGTCAATCCTCAAGGAATAAAAGACGGTCTCAAAAGGTGAATACAGTTGTTTGCAATTTCTGTGTGCGTGAGTGATTCTTAGAGCTTATTCTGCTCTAAATTATCTTTCTGTGTTATTCTGATAGTTTATCAGACGGAGGCACTCCAGCAAAATTTCTGATAATAGATGATGGTTGGCAAGATACAAGTAATGAGTTCCAAAAGGAAGGGGAGCCATTTATTGAAGGATCACAGTAAGTCTGGACCAGACTGTCTGGTTCATTTTGATTTTGTTTCTTATACCCCAGTGAACAGAAGAACTCCTAATTCCCTTTCACTTACAGGTTTGGTGGAAGACTAGTCAGCATTAAAGAAAACCATAAATTTCGGAAAACAAAAGAATCTCGGAGTACTGATGCTCCAAAGGATCTGAAGCAATTTGTTTCGGATATTAAGAGCAGTTTTGGCCTGAAGTAGGTCTCTCTTCATTTGCTGCAAATGATCTTAATGTGTTCATGTTATGATTGTTGTTGAACATTCAGGTATGTGTATGTATGGCATGCCTTAATGGGATATTGGGGAGGGCTTGTTCCAAATGCAGATGGAACTAAAAAATACAATCCGAAACTGATATATCCAGTGCAGTCACCAGGGAATTTGGCAAACATGAGGGACATTTCTCTGGATTGCATGGAGAAGTATGGTGTTGGAGCAATTGACCCTGAAAGAATATCTCAATTTTATGATGATCTTCACAGTTATCTTGTTTCTCAAGGTGTGGATGGGGTTAAGGTTGATGTTCAGAACATACTCGAAACCGTTGCAGCCGGTTTGGGAGGTCGAGTCTCTCTTACCAGGCACTTCCAACAGGCTCTTGAGGACTCCATTGCTGCTAACTTCAAAGACAACAGCATCATCTGCTGCATGGGTCAGAGCACAGACTCCATTTACCAGTCAGTTTCTTACTCTTTTTTTTAGTTTTCAGTTGTGCCTTTTGAGTAATAACTTGAACATCACTACACACATATATACACTTGTTTGAAAGATTGCCATAAGTAGTTGATAATCTTTTTCCTCGTCTGCCGCAGTTCAAAGCAAAGTGCTATAACGCGAGCATCAGACGACTACTATCCAAAAGATCCAGCGACACAGACACTGCATATAGCTGCTTTGGCTTATAACAGCATATTCCTTGGGGAAGTAGTAGTCCCTGACTGGGACATGTTCTATGTAGGTCACTCTCTTTATCTTATTTGTTCCTTTAATGCAGATATACTAGTACTAGATAAGAGGTAGTGAAGTTTCTTATTGAGCAACATGCAGAGCCTTCATGATGCAGCTGAATTCCATGCTATAGCTAGAGCTGTAGGAGGGTGCGGAGTGTATGTTAGGTATGAAATTAGTACCAAGAAGGCCTATTTAATGTATGGTATAATGTGATGTGAGTACTAAGTAGAGATTATGTAGACAGTGATAAACCTGGGCATCATGACTTTACTGTACTAAAAAGGCTCGTTCTTCGTGATGGATCGATCCTTAGAGCTAAGTATCCAGGAAGACCATCGCGAGATTGCTTATTCAGCGACCCAGTAATGGACGGGAAGAGGTATTGATCTATCCATCTCCTTCGACACCTTCTCCTTTGTTTAATTTAAGTTGTACATATGTAATGTGAATCTGTTGAGGTTTCATTCAGTCTGATGAAGATATGGAACTTAAACAAATGTACCGGAGTAGTTGGGGTGTTCAATTGCCAAGGAGCAGGTAGCTGGCCTTGCACACAACAGAAACAGGTAAGTGCAGAAATGACAGTAAGTGGACAGGTCTCTCCTGCTGATGTCGAGTATTTCGAAGAAGTTTCCGGCACTAAAAACCTGTGGACCGGAGATTGTGCAGTTTATTCTTTCAATCAAGGTACTAACTACTAACCCACAATCAGCCTCACCACTGGAAAAATATATGCAATTCGGGTTGACGTTGGATAAAACTTTTCAGGATCAATGCGTCGACTAAACAAGGATGAATCATTTGATGTAAGATTAAAGACTCTGGAATGTGATGTCTACACAATATCACCTATCAAGGTATCTTAGTCTCTATTTCATATGTATAGTTTAAATTGTGGTGATGATACAAATGTATATAACTGGAATGAATGTGCAGGTTTATGATGAGAAGATTGAGTTCGGAGCCATTGGATTAGTGAACATGTATAACTCTGGGGGAGCTGTAGAATCTGTAGCATGTGAGTGTGAGGGCAGTGGTGGCACAACAATTATAAGCATCAAAGGGAGAGGAGAAGGAAGCTTTGGAGCATACTCCAGTAGGAAGCCAAAATGCTGCTTTGTAAACTCAAAAGAAGAGTCCTTTGTATTCAGGCAAGAGGACAATCTTCTCACAGTTAAAGTTGTCTCTACAACCATCAATTGGGATGTTCAAATTTGTTATTGAGGATTTGTCATCATACAATTGTATGTAAGTGATTGATTTTAGTATATAGTTCCAGTAAAAGTGCAAGTTGTAACACAATAAAAGTTAGGATGATGATGTGGCAGTTGATGCTGATTGTGTAACTCTTTTTTATTATCATTAACTAGGTCGATGCCCGCGCGTTGCGCGGTGAAATTAAGAAAAAAAATATTTTTTAATTTTTATTTTTATTAAAAAAATCAGTTTATTTAAAATTATAGTAATTTTTCCTTGAAACCTTTATTCAATTATTAATAGTTAATATAAGATGGATTTTAATTAAATTACACATAAAATTAAATGAATTTTTTTAAGTTGTTTTGAAAATGACTTTATTTTTATGACCTTTATTAAATTAAAACCATAAGATGTCAACTTAATGATTATTTGGAATATTAGTTATTAGTATAAAAAATTCATATTCAATAATTATTAACATTACTATTAAATTAAAACTCTTCAAATTTAATAATCATAAAACTTTTAACATTTTAGTATTAGTTTTTACACTTTAAATCATTATTGTATATATTTAATTTTAAACAATATTTTCTTTTCTAAATTGTAAAAATAAGAATAACAGAACTCTTCACTTCACGACTTACAAACATTGATATACTCTTCCAATTTCCTAATATAAGAAAATTATATTATGTTTGTTTATTATTGATGAAGTGAATATGCTATGTAGCTAATTAGGAACATCACATTGTTCTATTTGTATAGTTAGTTAAAAACTTTGGAGAAATGAATTTACAATTAGGACTAAGTACTATATGGACAGAGCAGAGGTTTGCAATTTGCATTATGAGGCGAGACTCTGGAAACAATAAGAGGAAGAAAGTGAGCTCTGTTGCACACACATCATATAGTTTTATATAATCAAGACCTATTCATGCTATTATTAATTTATATAAAATCCATATCAATATGCTTCAAAAAAGATAATTAAAAATCCATTACAAGTTCCACTATACAACCACCCAGTAATATTCAAATTATTATTTAAATATCCATTAACATCAAGATATTGATTTCCAAGATTAGAAAGTATTAAACCAGTAAATAAAGAATGAGAGAGATTTTAATACCTCAAATTCTTATAAGAATCAATAATTTGAGGGATTTATATTCCTTTATAGTTGTTCAAATTCAAATCCATTTTAAAAAATCAAATGTATCAAAGACTAACTAAACACAATACTCTTCAAAAGGGGTTCTAAATTGAAATGAGTTTATAAGATGAAGCCTATAACATAGCATGTTTGATGATTACACCTAATACCTTTGGAGTTGCAGCAATCATCACAGACCCAAAAAAAACCAATACCTTTCTAGTACACATCACATATAAGAGTAACAAACTTCATGATAGTAAGAATACCAAAAAACAGTATCAAGACGGGTTATATTTTTGAAAAGATTATATTTCTTCTATTGTCTCTACATATAACATAAACTATTTGTAGTGTCCTTTGCCAAAGGGTCACTCAACTATACGTCTATCCTTTCAATTCAAAATGAATGTAAACCTAATATATTTGTCACCTGCTTGTCCATAACAACGATTATGATTTAACAAAATTATAATGCTTTGACAAATGTAACTAAATGCATTACAAGATAAAATACACAGAATCCTGGTCAATTGCTGGACATATATGGTGGATTATGAACATTAATATTTTCTAGCTTAAGTATGTATCAGCAGAAAATAAATTTCATAATTCTAAAATCAGAATAACAACTGATTGCACATGAATGTTGTTGCTTTATGTTATATGGAAATAAAAAAGCTTCGAAGGAAATGAATACAAGCATAAACAAAATTAGTCTTTAAATAAATTTAAACAACTGTAATTCAATAATTCTTATACAACACAAACCGAAGTCTAATTCATTATAGCCGGAAATGCATATTTACAATATCAACATACTCTTTTGGCAAACACCACATTGGTAAACAAATTTAAACAATTGTAAATAATGCTTTCAGAACTTCCAAGCCAGGAATTATTATTAAGCAAATAATAAAATTTCTCTATGGTTAAAAAATGATCTTTAGATATGAATAGAGGTTTGAATGTCTTCAAGGACCAAATACAACACTAATAGTGATTTTTTTATCTTCGATCCATATGCTATAAAAAATATTTGCGAGGTTGGAATTGAAAGAGTCGGAAAAGATATTCCTCTCAACCTCATTTAATCAAACACCTTATGTGCAAAACATGAAACATTCAAAGTGTTGGAGATTCAATATTAAGTAATCTGACCTGAATATATCTATTCAAGCGGGAATAACTGCAGCTTCTTAAATTCTGCAGCAACAGACGTTGATATGTTTGAAAGGATAGATGTATAGTTGATTTTACTCACTCAATTGTCCAGCTGATTGTTTGTCTTTGTTGTTGTGACTGTATTGTACTTTGCAGATAAACAGCTTTTCAATATTCGGCAAAGATTAATGCTTGTGTAAACGATAAAAATGTACAAATAACGAAAAATTACCTGGGTAAAGATTAATGCCTGTGTAATCGATAAAAATGTAGAAAGAACGAAAGACTGTTGGGCTCCCGAATTGCGGCCTGCGCAGCTGAGTTATTTGGAAGATGGAGGAGGAAAACGTTTTGCTTTACTGGGGGACGAAGACGATTGAAAAGGTTTTGCTTTGCTGGGTGATGAAGACGATTGCCTTTGTTTTTTTCGAATATATATAGTGCTGATCCCATTTAAGTGGTGCCGCCTGCACTGTCTTGTAACGGTGTGGAGGGCGATGGAAGTTCAAGTGCCTGAAAGCTGAAGTTGTTGAAGAAGGCGGAAGGACACTGTGTTGCAACGTTTGATTGCAGATTTGCAACGTTTGTTTTGGCAGAGTTAATGGGTTGATAGTCCACGTGTCATTATTTAAAAAAGACACTTGGCAGAATCATGTTAAAAGATTTTGTGGAGCTCAGAATTATAGAATAGTATAGATATATCAGTGGCCTTGTAATCAAATGTTTTACAAAGAAATAGAATGTGGTAAATACTAAATAGGATGATTGATATGAGCGCACTGGAACTTATCCTTTTTTTCATTTTGATGATTTAACTTTGTTTCTTTTCATTTTGATTACTAAATTTTAATTTTTTAATGAGTTTTTTTTTTGTCAAAGTGCATACATGGTAGCCAAATTTTAACACACGACAATTGAGTTTTGTTAATTTTATCTTAAAAACTTGTCACATATACAAAATTATTTTTAGAGAAAATTTTAAATCAAATTATGCATAAATGATAAGTTTTTAGGTGAAAACTTCCACCTAAATATTTTTGTTCGGAAAATCGTCCGCTGAAAAAAAAAAGTTTGGTAGCTAAAAAACGACGGTATATATGATTAGAACTTTTGGGTTATACCCATTAAAGAGTCAGGGATCTTTTAGTTATAAACTAAAATAAAAGGACTGTAAAGGTAAAAAGAAGAAAAGTCAAGGACTGTGGGTGAACAATTAGGCGATATTAGCAAAAGAAAAGAAATCGGCGAATGACAGCAAAGTGATAGAGAAACGTTTCTTATTTACTTGGCTTCGCTGGATCAAACACCTCTCTGATCTCTAGTTTTCCAATTCTGAATTTCAGTTTTTTCAATTCTATTAATTCTCTTATTCTGTTATACTTTGATTGATTGTTCTCTTCTTCCATCTCTGCACATACTCACCAATTCTGTCCATAGAATTGTTTTTCCTGCAAAATTTGATACCTATCTCACAATCTCTTCGTTATAACACGCAAGTATTGTAACTGTAACACTAACTAATTTTTAGAAAAATGTCATACGCGTATCTTTTCAAGTACATCATCATCGGCGACACTGGTAATAATCTCTTCATCTTTTTCCTTCTTTTATTAGTTGATCCCGATGGGTTTTGTAACATTATTAATGTTTTTGAATAATTTTTGTGTGCAGGAGTGGGGAAATCGTGTCTGCTGCTACAATTCACTGATAAAAGGTTTCAACCGGTGCACGACCTTACCATAGGTGTCGAATTTGGGGCTCGTATGATCACCATCGATAACAAGCCCATCAAGCTCCAAATTTGGGACACGGTCAGAATTGTCAATTCTTATTACAAAGATTTTCGCTGCTTGTATTCACTTAATTAGTTGTGTTTTTATTTGCTTATATGTTTACGTTGTTTGTTGTATTATAGGCTGGTCAAGAGTCCTTCAGATCCATTACCAGGTCCTACTATAGAGGTGCTGCTGGTGCTTTGCTTGTCTATGATATTACTAGGTAAATTGTTGTTATGATCTGCTGTTGATGTGCTAGAACTTATTATATTACTTGCATATTCACTTGTTTGTTTTCAGTTTAATTTATTTATCTACTCCTTGCCCGGGATGTAAAAGTGCTTGTTACTCGATGATTTAAATTAAGTTAAGACCTTCGTTCTGTGGAAAACTATTAAAATGTGGTGCTTTTGGCCCCTTGGATCATCTGAAACTGAAATCTTTATTGGTTCTTGTCATTTTCTCTTCAAGTTAGTGTAAGCAACACCCGCCATCTATCATAGGTTTTTGTTGTTTAGGCAGTCTAAACTGATTACTGCTATTGATTAATTTGAAGATACTTTCGTGAAATAAAGACGGCCTTTTCATATTGTTTTATTAATTATACTTTTGCTTTTATTTCTTGAAAACTTCTTATTTTGTTATTCTGACTTAGTATTGATGTTTGGTTACTGACTTTGCAGGAGGGAAACATTCAATCACTTAGCCAGCTGGTTGGAGGATGCCAGACAGCATGCCAATGCAAACATGACAATTATGCTCATTGGTAATAAGTGTGATCTTGCTCATAGAAGGGCTGTCAGCACAGAGGAGGGGGAGCAGTTTGCCAAGGAGCATGGATTAATTTTTATGGAGGCCTCAGCAAAAACTGCTCAGAATGTTGAGGAGGTGACATAACATACTACTTAAAGTGGAAACTTCTCATATTTTTCTTTTATTAGAGCATCTCCATTGCATGTTGTATTTTTTATGCTATTTTTAGCATAAAATAAGATAAAATGCTACATATAGCACATATTATTAAAATTTGCTCCATTGCAAAATGCTAAACTAAATGCTAAATTTATAGTTTTATAAGTGATTATCATTATTGATGGCAAATCTGTAAATAATTTAGATATAATAAAATTTAGCATATGCTAAACTTTCTAACAAATTTGGCACAAAGTTTAGCATATGCTAAATTTAGCACATGAAATAGAAGTGCAATGGAGATGTGCTTTTTATACTAAATGCTAAATTATAGCATTGTGAGGTATTTTAGCACTAGAGTGGAGATGCTCTTAGCTGTTATAAATGGAAAGAATCTCTATGCAGGCATTTATAAAAACAGCTGCAACAATATATAAGAAGATTCAGGATGGAGTTTTTGATGTATCAAACGAGGTCAGTTATCTTTATCGTATTATCATATATGTCATGTGAATTCTTGGAAAATTTTGATTTTTTTTGTTGAAGGTTAGTTAATAGCTACTAAGTATCACTATCAAAATTGGCACGGCGGTAATCCAAAATTTTATTTATGGGGTTCCAGTTTTAGATCTTATTTACATAGTAGCACATAAAGAAAGTTATTTCAGTTTTGGATTCAATATGTTCTTCTCTTGAAAAAATTTGGGCGACTTTTGTTACTGCTGAGGGTGTTTATAGGCTTTGTTAGAGTTATCTAAGTTCCTTTTACAGCCAAAGTGTTTGGTTTGAAAATTCTTCCCACTAAGACGACGCTAGTCAAAAATTGCTTGTTCCAGTTTAGTGAAGTAGAAGGTTTTGGTAGTTGGTTCCTTGGTTTCAAATTTTGCCAATATTTTGATAATTTCCACAGGACATTTTCATGGTAGAAAGTGATTCACATAAATAAATGATCAACTACTTAAATTTTTTATAAAGTAGTTGATCTCTTATATGTTCAAATCCCTGCAAACTCCATTCTTAATTTCTTGACACAGTAAACTTTTTGGTTACATGAGAAATATTAATAGAAAATGTAGAAAAATTGGCAAGTTCTGAAGAACTGTATATCGTAAGAGAAAGAACAGAATGAACATATGTGCATAGTGATTCACAGATTGGAGACTACCAAAATGATTATTGATGAATAGAAAGGCTTGAAGATTTTAAGAAGATAGAATGTGTTGAGGGTTGTTTGATTTTCTTGTTTGTTTGAGTTTAGTTTGGTTGCCTACCAGAAGATGTTCAATTAATTAGGTCTAGTGATTAATCTTCATGTTGTCTGGTAACTGTATTGTCACGAGTTCACTTATTTTCGACCTATAATTAGCTATCTAGCTGGTATTCTTGTGAAAAGTTGTGAGTACATCAGCTAGCTTTAATGAATATAATTATTTTGTATAATTATTTTGTGTCTTAATAGTTGGATGAGAATCGAAGATGGTGGTGTGGCTGATATTATTATATTTTTGTTGCGTGCAGTCTTATGGAATAAAAGTAGGATACGGCGGTATCCCAGGGCCATCGGGAGGCAGAGACGGGTCATCTTCTCAAGCAGGAGGGTGCTGCAGTTGAATGCATTCTCATTTGTTATACTTGATATGTGGATTTTATATTTGTTTGTCTTGTGGGTCTGGAAATTGTGACTAGTCTTGAATATATTCGGATATAAAGCATGGGATACATACATGTAAAATCGTGATTGTGGTATTTGATTGTAAATTGGTCAGTTGCTTTTGTAGTTTCTATTTGTTTTTGGTGCTGCTGGTTGAATTGTGAATTGTGAATTGTGAAATGCCAAAAAGTGGGTTGTGTTTAGCATCTGATGTTTCAATTTTTATTTATTAATTTTCCCTTTCAATATTGTGAATGAGTGGTGTGCTGAATTATCACAGCCACCTGACCTAATCCATTATGTTATAATGTTTAGTAATTGGTGACGGAGGAAGAGGAGCAGCAGAGGCAGCTCTATTATTATTACTTTAATATTTAATATTACAGCTTGGAGTGGCGATGATTGTCTGCCCCTCATGGTGACAATAAACAATAGAAGATGTGGAAAAATATTACTAGTATTTACTAATTGCTTAAATTATTTAATTAAAATTTTGTAGATCCTGATGTGCTGCATTGAAGGAAAGCGCGTGGCTGTCAGTTTTTCTCTTTTCTTTTTTAAATAAAGTAATGATATAAACAATGGTCTACTTTAAAAATGTATATATACAAAATATAAAGGTAAAATTTTGATGGTGTGCCAAAATAATAATTACAAAAATAAAACCCTAATAATTTGATTTATAGTTTTTACTCATTGGATAACCTTTTTCATTTTTATATTTTTTATTTTTATCATTTTTCATTTGATTTATATATTCCTTTTAATTATAGTTTATTTTTTCTCCATGTGTTTCTTCATTATATCCATTTCTCTTTTTTCTAATCGGATTTCAATTCGCACTTCTTTCTTGTATTTATATTCTCCCTTTTAAAAAATTAAAATTTCTAGCTCAAATTTTATGATACATTATAGGCCAAATTCTCAAAACATATACCTAACTTTTGTGATTTTTGTCAGTTATAAACAAACCTTTTAAAATTTGCAAATATAACTCATTTTGCCAAATTATGTTCCTTTTATAGACAAATTAGAATCAAACCAATTTTTTTGCCAACATGATAACCATGTATATAAGATTAAAAAAGATTTAATCACATCAAAATATCAAATTTTTGCATTTTGTGTTAATCACAATAAAAAAAACAAATCGGTTCAAAAATGGCTATAAAAAGAAACATACTATATAAAAACGGGTTATATTTGCAAATTTTGAAAGGTTGGTCATAACTGACAAAAATCACAAAAGTTTGGTATTTTTTAAGGGTTTGACCTACATTATAAGACTAACTTCAATCTGAATTGTTTTTTCTTAACAAGAATAAATTTGTGAAACTAATTGAAATTTTCAATAAAAAAATAATTTTTTAATCAGTTGAAATATGCAAGTATGACGCCTTCAATAAAAAAAATTAAATTTTCGTAAAATTTAATATAACTAGCTGAAATCTGAAATTGCGATTCAGTTGAAATTTGATATTGTGACTCATTTTTAAAAAATATATAAAATCTTTTTCACATGTTAAACTTTCCACTAAATTGATAAACGAATATAAATGAACGGCTACTCAATAGATTAGAGTGAACTATTCTATAAAAGTCAAAAGATGACGAGAACTGCAAGACATTCATTGATTAGAGTTTACACTTATCTAATCATCAATAGGTCATTCAATATTTTTATGGTTTGAATATTAAAAATACGATTTTAAAATTGCTTTATTCTTGATACTTTGAACTTTCCAAATTTCATCTTCAACGTGAATTCAAGAGTTAGATATAATAAAAAACAAGCACAATATTTATGAAATGACATGAAAAAAATCACATATATCTTTAAAAACTCAATTTTTCTAAATTGAATGTCTGGATCTGATCAAAAGAGCTTTCAACTTTCCTGATCGGAGTAAATATCCATCAAACCGACTCAAAAAAAGAAGAAAAAAACTTCACAAATAGATTTTTGAAGAAATTCGTTATTTAAAGCTAAAAGGTTGTTTTATGGCTACTGTTGGACCTTTGTCCTTTCAAACTCCTTTTGTTTTGACTTTGACAATCAACTATGAGTGATCTAATCATGTTTATTAGTGTATAGGAACTCATAGGAACAATCGGAAGTCAATTCGGAGCTCTCTAGCAAAAATCGTGTTTTTGAGTAGAAAGCTGTCCAGTAGCATATCTCGCCCGTGATGGATTTCCATCTCGGGGGCGATATATATCACGGGGGCGACGCAAGTATCACGGGGGCGATATTCGAGCTGACAAAACCCTAGTCGACCGTTGGAACGAATCACGGGCGCGACGAACACATCTCGGGCGCGATAAATGAGACCGTTGAAGATCCAACGGATACATTTTTGAAGACCCAATGAAGCATTGACACGTGGCTCTAGCCGTTGAAGGTTTTTGTCTCATTCAAATATCTCGCCTTGTTTGTTAGTGCTTTGTTTGGAGATTGCTTTGGGTATAAATATAAACCCATTTGCAATGTTTCAAGGTTAATGATTTACACACCTTGAAACAACAAACATACATTTTTAAATCACTTAGTTTTGTTGTAGTTTTGGAGTAATCTTGGAAACTCCTAATCATTGTGAGTTAGAGTTTAGCTTTGGAAAAACTCAACCCTTGTAGGTTCTTGATTATCCTTAAAAAATCAATTGTGAGTTTGAGATTATCTCTAAGAAATCTCTTTGTAAAGTTGGTGCTTATCTATAAAGCACAATCCCATTTAGTGGATTCTAAAATCTCAATCTTAGATTGAGTAGTGGAGTAGGATCGTGAGTTGATCCGAACCACTCTAAATCTCTTGTGTCTTTAAATTTTCTTTTCCGCTTTAAAGAATTTAAATTTCCGATTTACAAATCAAAAACCGGTTTACCTTATAACCCAAAGGGTCTTTCAGCCACCAAATCACTATTTGAAGAAAAGAAATTTTACTGAATAAAAATTAGATAGGATTTATTAAAAAAAGAGTAAATTTTAAATGATGGAGGAGGAGGTTTTCCGGTCAGAAGACCAAACTACCTCCTTAAAACTATGATTTTTGATTTGTGTTTTTCAGAAAGAAGTGGGGTTTTATGGAATAAAACTTGCTGAAACTTTATAAAATCAGCTGAAATTTGAAAATAAAGTCAACATTTGGAGACTTTTATGAAATTTTGTGAAATCATGTAAAATTTGAATTTTTGGGCTCTTTTTCTTATTTTTTTTTTAATTTTGTAAAATATTGGAGAACTAGCTGAAATTAAAATTTAAAAAGTTCTCATCAAATAGCTTCGTGAAATATTAACTTTTTTTTTGTAAAATTAAAAAAATAAAGACCGCGAAACTTTATGAAAATCATTTTTTAGGGGTATCAATCAATAAACTTTCCAGTTTTTTTTATTTAAGTTATTAAACTATTTTTTTTCTTGTTGATCATTAAACTTTCATTTTTTTTATTTTGGTATTTCCGGCCAAAAATACTTAGGTGGCAGCCGGAAGTTGACATGCTTAGACCATTTCAATCGTTGGTATTCAATTTATATTTTCAATATATATTTTCCAAATTAAAATAATGTATCATGTTTAAATTATATTATATACTCGTGTATTTTTCATATACGGTCTATATCCATAAAATTAAAAATAATCATTCATAAAAAGAAATTAAAAAGGATCTATTTTAATTTTTTATTAAAATTGATATCGTTTAAATAAGAAAAATATTAATATAAAATTGTACATTTGGCCTAATTATACTATTTTGGACCTACGGCGACTGGCTAAGTGTCAAATGAATTTACGAGAACCATAATTCTATAATCTTTTTCACTCTTCGCAGACACAGACATACATGGAAAATAATAATAATATTAAAGTGAGCAAGATCGATTCGTTCATTTCTAGAATACAATAATCAAATCCATTTCGATTTTCTGATCTGGGAAACCCAATCGGATCCACTTCGCTTCTCTCTATACCCAATCTCTCAATTACAATAAAAGGACTGATATTAGATCAGTCGTGGTGGTGGTGCCAGTTAACAGAATCGAATGGCATCGTCAGCTGCTGGTGGCGGTAGTAACCAAGGAGGCGGAAGCGGGGGTTTTGATATGAATAAACTCTTCAAACCACCGCCGCCGTCGTCAAGCCCTAATGTTATGAATAATTTAATTCAACCATCAGCACCACCTTCCCAACTTCAACCTCCTCCTATGAGTCCCACCGCCGCCCACCCTCTCGCTACTTCACCCTCCTTCCCACTGCCGTCTACACTCCCTTCTTCATCTTCTCCGCCTTATTTAACGCCGTCTTCCTCTTATCCGCCACCCTCCGGTCCTTATCACCACCATCCTTACCATCCTCCGCCGCCTCCTCACTATCTCTCCCCTTATCCTCCGCCTCAGCAATTCCATCCCCATCCTCATCAGTTCCTCCCTAATCTTCATCAGCACCAACAGCTCCATAATAACATTAGACCTCCTCAGCAACAACTCCCCAATCCTAATCCTAATCCTATTCCGGGTTCCGGTAGCAGCGGTGTTATAATGGATATGCTCACCAATCAAAATCAGCAGTACCACCAACAACCTAACGGAGGTCCAGCTTCTCCGGTCCCGTCTGCTCCTCCTGTTAGTGTGGCCTCCCCGACTCACTCCTACATCCCTTCTCCCATCAGGATGCTCAGCACCAAGCTCCCCAAGGGTCGTCATTTGATTGGCAACCATCTTGTTTATGATATTGATGTTCAATTGCAAGGCGAGGTCCAACCCCAGCTCGAAGTGACTCCCATCACCAAGTATGTCTCTGACCCTGGTCTTCTTCTCGGCCGTCAGATTGCTGTCAATCGTAGTTACATTTGCTATGGTCTCAAGCCTGGTGCTATCCGCATCCTTAATATTAATACTGCTTTGCGATCCTTGCTCCGTGGCCATAACCAAGTTTGTTCCTCTCTCTTTCTTTCATCCGCCACTTTATATTTATATTTATCATTTTCTAATGCTGTTAATGATTTTTCAATTCATTTCGATCACCTTTTAACTCATAATTGCAAAGATAGTCCTAATCTTGGCGTGCTAGCTGCCTCAAAAAACAATTTGGGTCCGGCATTCAGTTTAACTCATTGGAAATGATATTTTTAAGTTCTCACATAATAGCTAAAGCTAATGCCACATATGCTCAGTCTACAGAGCTACACAATCTTTTTAATGCATTAATGTATTTTTTTGCTTTTAGATTCAATTTAACATGCAATTCTAGTCGATCAGGTACCTTTCAACTCTAGATAGATTAATTCTGTGTGCATAGATAGGATTTTAGTTGGCATTATAGTTCAACTTATGGATGATGTACATAGCTGTTGGAAAGACTTGCAGAGGTTGTCATCATTGAGTACTTTTTATAAAAATAACTGATAGGTTGTTTCTTTAAGCTATATTTGCTTTTAATCTTGCATGGAACATATTATCTTTATTTTCTGAAAGTTTGTTGGTTACCTCTTCAATAACTACACTTTACTTCTATAACCATGCTTCCCCTAAAAATGTTTTTCTCTTCTCGTCTCACTAATATTATAAGGCGTACTCAAACCTTCTATGTCACTTTTTTAGTCATTTACATGTACCCTTTTCAATTTTCTTTTCTATTTGTAGAAAGTAGCAGATATGGCATTCTTTGCTGAGGATGTTCACCTTCTTGCCAGGTAACCTTTCTGGATTGCAACACATAAGCACATAAAATAAGTAAAATATGCTAACTTTAATTATCTGTAGTACGTGTATTGATGGGCGTGTCTTCGTACGGAAGATCAATGAGGGGCCAGATGAAGAAGAAAAACCTCAAATCTTTGAAAGGGTTGTTCTTGCTCTTCAGGTTATATCAAACGAAGAGTCGGTCCATCCACGAGTGTGTTGGCATCCTCACAAACAAGTAATGATAATGTTATCGTAACAATATTTCTTAGCACTTTTTTATTTTCTTCTCTTCACTGATTTCTTGGTTAAAGCACCTGTTGTTAATATTCCACTTCTTTATCGCATTACAGGAAATTTTGATGGTTGCAATTGGAAAACATATCTTAAAAATAGATACCATTAAAGTTGGAAAAGGTGAAGTGTTTTCTGCGGAGAAGCCTCTTAATTGTCCTATTGATAAGCTGATTGATGGCGTCCAACTTGTTGGTAAGCATGATGGTGAAGTAACCGAGTTATCTATGTGTCAATGGATGACCACGCGTTTGGCTTCAGCCTCAGCAGATGGCACGGTTTGTTTGGTTTTTCTTCCTTTTTTTATTTCTTTTTCTTTACCTTGTTTGCTTGGTAATGTTCCAGTTTATCCTTATGTTATAGTTAAGGATTTTATAGTTTTCAATCCCAGATTCCCCCTCCTTCCCATCAAATGCAAATACAACAAAAGTAATAGAAATTGGAATTTTGTTGCAATTGTGTGCATAACTCACATTTATTATTTGGCAGGCATGAGTTTGTTGTGTGCTCATTACATAGTCTATTTATTTTTCCCTTTTTTTGTCTGATATTCACGATCACCCATTATCCTCTTCAGGTCAAGATTTGGGAAGATCGTAAGGCAGCACCACTTGCAATTTTAAGACCACATGATGGTAACCCGGTGAATTGTGTGGCATTCTTGACTGCACCTGAACGCCCTAATCATATCGTTCTTATAACTGGGGTAAATCCTATTCTTTTTCCCCTTCAGTGAGCACACAGATTAGTTCTATGTGCAAGTCTTCAATCTTTTTTCCTTTGAATTATTGAAATAGTATGATAACATGGTCTCCTCTCCTGACCATACTGCTTGCATTTGGACGTTAATCAGAGCTTTCATTAAGTACATTTCATCTTGCACTTCAGACTAAACCTCGGTGAAATTTGTCTTATTCATAGGGCTCATTAAATCAGGAAGTGAAGATATGGGTCTCCACAAGCGAGGAAGGCTGGCTGTTGCCTAGTGATGCTGAATTATGGCAATGTAGTCAGACTTTGACCTTAAAGAGCTCTGCTGAATCTAGTGTTGAGGGTGCATTCTTCAATCAAGTTGTAGCACTGCCCCGTGCTGGTTTATTTTTGCTAGCAAATGCCAAGAAGAACGCTATCTATGCAATACACATAGAATATGGACCTTATCCAGCTGCAACACGCATGGATTACATAGCTGGATTTACAGTTACAATGCCTATTTTGAGTCTTACTGGAACTAGTGATACTTTACCAAGCGGAGAACATATTGTTCAGGTTTATTGTGTTCAAACTCAAGCTATTCAGCAGTATGCACTGGATTTGTCACAGTGCCTACCACCACCTTTGGAGAACATGGAGTTGGAGAAAACAGAAACCAATGTTTCTCGTGCTCTTGATGCTTCTACTTCTGACAATTTGACTACCCTGGAATCATCTAATGGAAATAGAACAACTGAGGGGCCCATAGGTAAAGAGGCAAAGACACCATCTATGGTTTCAAGCAGTTCTGAAAATGCTTTTGCTCTCACAACAAGCCGTCCTGAAAGATTGGGTTCTTATGAGGTTACTACATTACCAGATAGTGCAACTTCCGTTGTAGAATTGAAGGTTACTGTACATGGTAGTGAATCTATAAAAAATGTGTCTCCTCCACTTCTTTTGAGTCCTCAGTTATCTCGAAAGTTATCAGGTTTTCAAGGTTCACCAAATAGCATGGAGCCTAATATGCAACTCAATGATCATGGTGCTGACCAGCCTGTTCCAGATTATTTGGTAGAACACAGAAAGGACACTATAGAAGAAAAAAACATAGCTGTTGCCACTTCCTCGATTGAGGCCTTGGGGAACAGTGAGAAAAACATAGCACAAACTGACATCTCAGTGGTTCCTGAACCTCATGTGATGTTTAAACATCCGACACATCTTATAACCCCTTCAGAGATACTGTCCAGGTCTCCCTCATCCTCTGAGAATCATCAGATTAATCAGGGCATGAATGCAGGGGAGGCAAAGGCTCAGGATGTGGTTGTCAACAATGATATGGAAGATGGTGAAGTAGAGGTTAAGGTTGTTGGAGAGGCAGGAAACAATCAAAGTAACAACTTTGACTTGCCTAGAGAATCCCATATCACTGTGCCTGAGAAAAAGGAAAAATCCTTCTACTCTCAGGCCTCAGATCTCAGTATCCAGATGACTAGAGATAGTTGTGTAGAAGATTATAATGTTGGAGGAACTCGGAAGTCTCCTGAATGTAGTAGTGTCGCTGAAGCACCAGATAGGCCTCTTAATGCTGGTGGATATGAAGAACAAGATATGACAAGAGACATGCATGCAACAGTTGGTGAATCAGAAACTCCCATGGTAGTCTCACAGTCAGCGGTCCCATCTACAAAAGGAAAAAAACAGAAGGGGAAAGGTTCGCAACTGTCTGGTCTATCTTCCCCTTCTCAAAGTCCTTTCGACTCAACAGATTCGTCCAATGAACCGAGTAGCAGCTCTGGTGCTCAGTCTGATGCTGCTTTATCTCAATTATCAGCTATGCAAGATACACTTGATCAGGTGATTAATATTTTAATTTTGAATTATCCTAAATGCAACCATGCGGATACTTTTTAATAGTTCTAATAAGCATTATCAAACATCTTTTTATTGTCATGATCCAACTTGTAACTTGTCTGGTACATCAATTTCTTTTTTCTTTTAAAACTTTTGCTTTGCGTTAATTTCAGTATGTGTTGGACTTGAGAATATTGCTTAGCCATGCAAAAATAACTAAACAGACAAATCCAGTCAATTAAGCCCAAATTTGCTTGAATATGTCATGATTATCTTTTGCATGTGTAAACTAGCTTGACTTGTACATTCATTGTCGCATGTTAACCTGAAAATGACTAACTATTTCTTCTTGTTCTCTAGTTATTTAACATGCAGAAAGAGATGCAAAAGCAGATGAACATGATGATCTCTGTTCCAGTTTCTAAAGAAGGTAAAAGGTTGGAAGCATCCTTAGGTCGTAGTGTCGAGAAAGTTGTTAAAGCTAACACTGATGCTCTATGGGCCCGTTTTCAAGAAGAAAATGCTAAGCATGAGAAATTAGAGCGAGATCGTATGCAGCAGTTAACAAATTTGATTACAAACTTTCTAAACAAGGATTTGCCAAGCACTTTAGAGAAAATTTTAAAGAAGGAGATAGCTGCAGTTGGACCTGCTGTAGCTCGTGCAGTAACTCCCATCCTCGAGAAAAGCATATCATCTGCTATTACAGAGTCATTCCAGGTTTATTGTTAATTTTTTTCATCTGTCAACATCTATGACCTTGTTTGTTTTTAATTACCTTATGAATCAAAATGCTTCATATTTTGGGTTGTGGTGATAACTATGCTCCATTTATTAACATTTTCATTAGTCATAATCAGTGATGGGTCCAGCATGTTTAGTGCTGTTTAAGTTTCCAACCAATGGCTGTGTTGTTTGCATTGAGGACTTGATCCATTTCATGCTTAAGATATGAGACTTAACCGTTTCAAGTCCCATGCCATATTGCAACATTTCCCTTTTCTCGCGCTTTGAATAATGGAGACTTTTTTATGTTTATATTGCAGAAAGGGGTGGGGGAGAAGGCAGTTAATCAACTAGAAAAGTCTGTCAGCTCAAAACTTGAAGGCACAGTGGCCAGGCAAATTCAGTCACAATTCCAAACTTCTGGGAAGCAAGCTCTTCAGGTTATTTGAGTTGTCTATGAGCTCTCTAAAAAAGATGCTGAAATTAATTGGCTTTAACGGCTATTTTACTTGTTGAAATTTCAGCTGAACTCTTTGCGACTCGTCTATATTACTTTTTTGTTTAGATTTGGAAGTTGTATAGACAAATGGATATTTTGTTTTCCCTTGCTGAACTGTGGTTTTGTTCTTTACTTGCATCGAAAAGCTTTCTTTAAGAAGCATAAGACTAGCACATCTGTCACTAATAACCTATGTTATTTATATGCAGGATGCTCTAAGATCTACCCTTGAAGCTGCAATTATTCCTGCATTCGAAATGTCATGCAAGTCTATGTTTGAACAAATTGATGCCACATTCCAAAAGGGGCTCATTAATCATCTAAATTCCACTCAGCAGCAGTTTGACTCAGCAAATTCTCACTTGGCCATTGCTCTGAGGGTAAGTGAAATTATGATACCTACTGTTGGTAGCAGTTGAGTATATTTTTGTTATCTTTTTTATTTGCTCTAGCCTATTCTCTTTAACTTGACTCTATACAAGCTGCTTTATATACTTTTTCTTTGCCTTTGCGGACTTAAGACTGCAATGAATAATACATTCTTTGTTTCCCATGAGATTGTCTTATGGTCTTCAAACAATGCAACCCAAGTAGCTTTCATATTTTCTGTAGTTCTGGAACATTTTCTGTATTTTGTAAATGAGCCCGGCAGGTTGCTTTGCGATGTTGCCTTTTCAATCTATCTTATTGAATTTAACTTGCCATTTTTTGACAAGTGCAGGATGCTATAAATTCAGCAACATCAGTTGCTCAGACCCTAAGTGGAGAATTAGCTGAGGGACAACGCAAGCTCTTAGCTCTTGCAGCTGCTGGTTCAAACTCCAAAGTGGGAAATCCCTCTTTAAGTAATGGACCATTAGCTAATTTACACGAGGTATAATGTCACTTTTGTTTATCATCAAATGTTAAGGATGTAAAGAGTAGCTATATTCCTGCAAACAGCGATAATTTTCTTGCTTCCCAACTTAATGAATTTTTTTTATTGCTTCTAACATGTACAGCTGTGTTATTGGCAGGCTGAGGCACCTTTAGATCCAACAAAAGAGTTATCTAGAATGATATCCGAACGCAAATTTGAGGAAGCATTCACAGCAGCCCTGCAGAGAAGTGATGTCTCAATAGTTTCCTGGTTATGTGGTCAGGTAAAATTTGCCATTACTTGTGGATAATATGTACAATTTAAGAAATATTTACACCATTCTGGAGTCCGCTGAAGTGAAAAAATTATTCCCGCGCGTCATTTCTTATGAAATTGCTGCTTCCTGGGAAGTGTTAACCTTTTCGTTTTGAATTAAAAGCCACATATCCACACTGACATGTGCGTCTAATGTGTTCTAAATAAATTACTGCGGAAGCTAGACAGATGAATAAAACCAAGTCGCATCTATCTAACTTTGTTCAAACACGTCCCTTGTTCTCTTGCTAGTGTTGAGCTATTTCCTTGCCCTTTCATCTGTGCTCGTATGACCATATCTATCCTCATTTGTCTGTTTGAACCAAACGATTTATTACTAATTATAACTAGAGATCAGTTGACCAGTTCCACTAGGAGGCTAAAATTGTACCAAGTTATGTATCAATATGAAATAATGGAGGATCAAGTTAAATTTGTTGGCCTCAAAGTTGACTAATTCACTGTTTTCTGTGACTAGGTTGATCTACAAGGGATTTTGTCGACGGTGCCACTAGCATTAAGTCAAGGCGTGGTGCTAGCGCTTCTCCAGCAGTTAGCTTGCGATATCAGTAAGGAAACATCTAAGAAGCTGGCATGGATGACGGACGTGGCTGTTGCTATAAACCCGGCAGATCCAATGATCGCAGTGCACGTGAGACCGATATTTGATCAGGTGTATCAGATATTGAGCCATCAAAGAAATCTACCTGCTACGTCCGCTGCAGAAGCGGCCAGTATACGTCTTCTTATGCATGTCATAAACTCTGTACTAATGAGCTGTAAATGAGCCTCTTTATTTGTTTGTGCAAATATGTAAGATAGACTTTTGGCTTGTATAGGAGGAATTAATGTAGGAAGCTTCAGGATATTGCTGTTGTTACTTCTCTTTTTGTCATCATTTATCGTTTATTTAGTCATGAAAACACTGTATTTTACTTGCCTATTATTGTGTACTATTTATAGTTTTCTTTTTTATGACCTAATGTTAGTTCTGCCAAAACAGCTAGGGATTTTTGGTAGAAACTGGCCTATATTATTAAACAATAGTAACTAATAGGAGTATGAACGAGATGATTTAGTTCAAATTATACTAAACTCGAATGAGCATAATTTTTTAAATGTGAGTTAAAATTCGAACTGAAACAGACATCTAAACTCTATTTAGGTTCAATAAATAACATTGCTTGTTGTTCAGGTTAAAAGGGCCTTAGGAGTCTCTTTTTAATTGGTATTCAAATTCAGTTCGATTTGAAATTGGCGTAGCTCGAGCTCCGTTCAACTTTTCGAACAAGTATCAAATAACTCACAAGTAGACCAACTCATTTATACCCTACCAAATGGAGCTCTCCATTTTTTATTATTTCTTGGAAAGATACTCTGTAATGCCAATTAAGAAAAAGAGATGAGAGAGAGGAAAGTAAAAATAGAGGAAAATGAAAAGGAAGGATGAACTCAACGGAAAAATAGGAAACAAACTCCAACGTCGCAGAAAAAAGAAACACTAATGTATGTGGTTGAAACGCCTCATTTACCTCCAAAATCCCCATTTCATTTCATTTCTCTTACTCTCCTCAATCTCACATTCTTCTTTACTACACACACAAATCGCCATTAACAACCATCCAAATGGAGAAGAACAATAATTGTAAGCGGGGAAGAGAATTAGGAGAAGAAGATGATCACGACGACTCATCTGGTAAAAAGCAACATCAGGATGCCGCTGAATCATCATCTTCTTCATCATCGTCAGATAATCATAAGTATTTCGGCGTATTCGATTTCCCCTGGCTTAAAGAAAGTTTGATCTTCTCCAAATCACAAGACGACTGCGTTTTCGAGGATTCCTTTTCCATTTCTCTCCTCCATGACTCCTCGTCAGCCTTCGAGTTTTGCCTGCCTCAAACTCCACAGTCGTGCATCGATCTTCATCAGCCTCTCGAAAAGCTTGAGGAGAGTCTATGGACGCTGGAAGTGGATTGCGACGCGTGGCCGGAGTTGCTTGCTCAACACAATTAATGACTCTCCCATTTTTAATTCTTCTTTCATTTCTCATACATCAAATTATATTCACTCTTACGTACCATTATTTTTGTTGTTATGATCCATCTCTTACTTAGCTATAATTAAATTATGATCCTTAATTTTGAATAAAAGCATGTGAGGATCATTTACCTCGAATCCTGATTAGCTAGGTAGTTTTACGAAAACGCATAACAATAATTTGAATTGCAGTTATTTAATTATATATTGATTAAAAAATCAATTATAGAAGAAGTGGTTTATTTCGAATTTCAAGTATGATGTTTTTTGTTCTATTTGTAGATGTTTTAGCATATTCTGATCGTTTTTATCGCATTCTTCTCTCAACTTTCAAAAATGACAAAAAGAAGTGGAGCCAGAGTTTTTCTTTCCGCAAGAGACCTATCCGGCTCCAGTGAAAATTAGTTGAAATGTGAAAGGTTTAAAAGTGTCGTCTCATAGTAGTTGATACCAAAACACCTCATGTAATTGAAAAAAAATAGATGATTGAGGGATGGATTTGAAGAAAAGATTGATGGTGGAGTAGATGATAATGAGAAAATGAGACTGAAGATAATCAAGAATAGATAAACAAGACGTAAAGATCAACTAATAAAAGCTCATAATGAGAATATGGCCCTAGAAATGTTACTAGAACTAGAAAATACTTTCCATCTAGTTTTAACTTTGAAAACTAGATTTTGATAAATTAATTGTAATCGTGTGCTTTTAAATATAATGTCAAAGCTATTCTCTCCTCCTTCTCTTCAAAAAACTTCATCTTATCTTCACCATTTGAAGAGTGGAGAAGGTGATTATCCGGTTTCGAACGGAAATCACCTACTCCCCCCTCACAAATATTAAATATTTTATAATTTTACTCTCTATTCTAATAAAAGCTTTTCGCTATGTAGTTCTTCAACATGGATTTTATGTTTTCTTATTGAAATTTGTTTGGTTTTATAGTTATTTATGGTTGGTCTTCTTAGATCTATCAATATTCTATAGCGATTGTTCAGGTTTTATAGTCAATTTCTTGTAGATCTAAGATTTTGAAGAGTTTTCTATATAATCTCGTCAAATCCCATGGATAAAGATGAACGGAAATACTAAATTTCAACGGATCTATCGGTTTCAAGGTGTAAATTGGAAGTGCTTCGTACTCGAATATCCTTGCATACGATGGGACTTTATTCATCGTTTGTGTCCCAAGATGGAAACCTTAGCGAGATTCACGGCTTGGGTCTTTTCATTTCCGATTATAATTTTGTATCTTCAAATAATTTTTTTATACTTGTCTAATGATTAATAAATGTACATATGATATTCCCACGTTTTATAATTATGAATTTTTGTTGACACTTATTAGTTGTATATAGATTAAGAAATATTCTATTTTTATAAAGTTTTTAAAATAACTCCAATACTTAGTGTAATTTCTAATCGGCTATAATAAAGATATCAATTGGAACTATCAATATTATTTAATAATTATAAATACCTTTCAAAAATAAACTTTTACCAAAAAAATAAATAAGAGCATATAAAATATACTCCCTCCGTCGCAATAGAATTCTCCATTTTACCTTTATCACATAGTTTAAAAATACATGAATTTTATAAAAAATTCTTCATTTTTAGTAAAATCTTGTTTAATGTATTTCAGTTTACTTTATTAGTAGAATTTAAATAGGGGTAGAATAGAAAGATTAAATTTTAAAATTGTTATTTTTAAAAGTGCACAAGAATTTTGGGACAAAAAGATTTCTCAAAGTGGACAACTCTATTGGGACGGAGGAAGTAGTTAAAAATATAAATTTTCTATATATTGTGACAACTCAAATTAAAAATATTTTATATAGTTATGGAATGGAAAAATATTTAGTTACATAAACGATAATAAAATATTTATAATTTCAAATAATAATTATTAATTAGGATAAAAATATATTTATTTGTTCATCTAACTATGATATTTTTAAAGATACTTTTTTTGTGTATTGGTTTGTGGGAGAAACCGAGAAACTGAACCCATAATTTTGATAAAATTTTGCCAAACGCTTATATATTTGATCTAGCTCAATGATATATGTATTGTTGGTTATGTATATATTTAGAAAATGATATTTAATCAACGAGGTATAACTCATTCGGTGTAATCACGGGACAGAAAACTGCTAAGATTATGGATTTTTTTTTCTTTTTAGAAACACTCTTTCTTTCTAATTATTGAAAAAGATATTCAAATTATTATTTAAAAGCATATATTGAAATTAAATATAATAGGTTTGGCCCTTGGCTCTTGGCCCTTGTGCCGACGAAATACAGAATAATCTGGTTTGAATTGATAGTGATACTTGCTTCGTATCACAAATAATAATAGCAGCATTCATTAATTGAAGAAAATAATAATTTATTGGGTGATTTAACAATTCTGCCATTATGTAATATAATTCTACTAGTTTTTTTTCTTCTTTCAATTCCATTTCTTTTGTATTACCTGGAGACTTAATATTACTGTCAAAATTCGATTCGCCTCTAAATCTGTATTAAATTTGTTTGTTTACGACATTATTTGAATATTTATTTATTGTTAAAAAAATTATGCATATTCATGAAAATACAACCCCATGCAGATACATAAGTCAGACGTAGATTTAATTTGAATTTACAAATAAAAATCAAATTCATTGGAGTCAATCAAACCAGCTCAATTTCGATCTATGATTAGGTCTAGTTACAACCCAACATCGTTAAATTACAAAACCTAGATTCTCTATAAATTATAGAGATTGATAGTTTAGGGGAGTGATTTACATGCTTTAATTATAGATTACTTGTCATAAATTTATAAATTGTTCATCTGTTAAAAAATCAGTCCCAAAATTGATTAGACCGCCGGTTTCAGATTCATTCGGTTCAATCACCAACTGAACCGGTTAAATAAAACTATATAAAAAACATCAATTTAAGATCTGGTTTCTGATTTAATTATCGGTCCAATTGTCGGATTAGTTGAATCCAAGCCGATTTCAGTTCAACTGGTCAAACTGGTCGGTCCGGTCCGATATTTTAATCACTACTAATTTTAATATTTTTTTTTCTTTCGCCTAAAATGAGTGAGGGAGTGATACTTATTCCGTAGGTCAATTTTTTGTCCATAATAGTAACAAACAAAAATAATAAGGAAGCATATCTCGTCCTTTTACCATTTCCTTTTCTATTAATATAATCAGAAACAGAAAACAAACATAATTTATTATGCTTACTAAAATAAATACAGTTTTTGATTGATTTTTTTTTGTTATAATCAACAGATTACTGTAAAATATAAAAAATAAAAACAGAGACGAAGGCTTATCTGTCGCTCATTCATCACCGCCGCACACTCCTCTTTCTCTCTTCTTTTTGAGCGCTGTCTTCTTTCCTACGCAAATTGCTTTGCTGTGTATACACTTTGTTGAATGAAAGGCCGCGGCGGCGGCGGTGGTGTCGGTGTCGGTGCTGCTGTATTTCTTCAACGGTAACTGTCTATCTTTTTCGCATACCTAATCCTAATCGCTTAAAGAATGAGGATCCGGAATTTGGTGGCGGGCATGCTATTTGTGACTGTAATTGCTCCAATTCTTCTCTACACCGATCGATTCTCCGCTTTCAAGTCCGCTTCTTATTCTCGTGCGTTTACCTCCGTTTCCTTTTATTTTTTCTGTGTTATTTTTGGTTTTATGTGTTCTAATTTTCTTGTTTCAACAGCTACAACTGAATTTCTGGAAGATGTTGCCTCTCTGGTAACTTCTTTTTCTCACTATATTTTCGGTCACTGTCCTCTATAATTTCTTAGCTTAACAGATCCTTGCAATTTTTTTATGTATTTTGCAGACTCTTTCGGGCGAATCCCGGCTCCATCTCAATGTGTTGCCGCAGGTCATTTTCTTCTTCCCCTTCTTTATATTTACATATTAGTTGTAGATCTCTCACTCTTCACTTGCTTGATTTTTGTTGTCTGCAGGAATCATCTGACATTGTTGTTAAAGAACCCGTCGGAATCGTATTCTCCGATAACTCTGTCGATTCTCCTCCTCAACTTCAAGTCCAAGATTCTTCCTCTCAAGGTTTTCTCAATTTTCCCTGTCTTTATACTGATTTATTAGTAATGTAAACTGAATTTTCCAATTGATGACTAGATATAATTAAAGAGCATAAATCTGCAAGAGTATTATCAGCCACCACCAATGATCAAGATCACTCCCAAACTGATCATCCTGTCATAAGACAAGTCACTCCGCTTCGTACTGATGTTGATGCTGGCATTGAACGTCGCAAAAAAATTGCATCCACCAATCTGGGCTCTGATGATACTGCCTCTCAAAGGGTAATACATTTTTATCTTTCTTAAATTTAATTTGAATCCTCATCAGAAGCCATTGGCTGTTTTTTGGTTTGAAAAGTATTTAAGAGTTTAATTCACGCTTCTAAAATGTTATGTGACGTAGCCCGCCCCTCTGATTTTGATGTTTGCTAGGAATATTCAGTATTTTATTTTCATGTATACCTACCATGTATCTCTCTGCTGTTGGAAATAGTCAATAGTCATACTTCTTGTGCATCATCAGATGTAACCCTTTCAACTCTAATAGATAATTACATATTATTAGTACTTTCCTCGGTCACATTCCTTGTGCTAGAAGATGCTGTTTGAACATTTCCCTTAGAATGACACATCTTTTACTTTTTCTTGCTTAAGAAGCCATTTTAAATTTTGGATTGAGCTTTTCGATGGAGAGTGTTTAAAATTCATTTTTACTATCAAGTGGTGCTGCAGCTCCTTCTGATTATTTGGTCACTCATATTACCTTTTGACAGTGTTATGCTTTCTCAATTGATGGCATCCATGTTCTTTGCATTCAAAATGAAGACTTATGTAAATATATTGCTGATCTTAAAAGAAATTTTCTTTCTACTATCATGTGCAGCAATCTACTCTATTTTCTGAAAAGGTCAGTGTGGAAGAACCAGTCATTCTTAAAACTGACAAACAGATAGCCCAAACGCCTGTGCCAGATGCTCGAGTACGGCAACTTAGAGATCAACTCATTAGGGCAAAGGTTTACCTGTCTCTTCCATCTACGAAAAACAATCCCCATTTAACAAGGGAGCTTCGGTCGCGGATAAAGGAAGTTCAACGTGTACTTGGAGATGCAGCTAAGGATTCTGATCTGCCAAAGAAGTACTTATCTATTTAAATAATAGACATTTGCTAGCTTCCACAACTTGCTTATTTTCTAATGTTATATTCCCCTTTTCTCTGAATGTTATTTCATTTTCTTTCAGAGTTTCTTATTGGTATTCGACTACTTAAATGTTTCGTGTCTTATTAGACTTTCTATCTTGCATCTCTTTGATGTATGATTATGTTATCTGTTAATAATGCAGTGCCAATGACAAATTGAAGGCAATGGACCAAGCATTGGTTAAAGGCAAGCAGATACAGGATGATTGTGCTACTGTGGTAAAGAAGCTTCGGGCTATGCTCCACTCAAGTGAAGAGCAGCTCCGAGTGCATAAGAAACAAACCATGTTCCTGACACAGTTAACAGCCAAAACACTTCCTAAAGGTCTGCATTGTCTTCCGTTACGCTTGACCAATGAGTACTACAGCTTGAATTCTTCTGCACAGGAATTTCCAAATCAAGCGAAATTGGAAGACCCTCAGCTGTATCACTATGCATTGTTCTCAGATAATGTTCTGGCAGCAGCAGTTGTTGTGAACTCCACCATCACCCATGCTAAGGTACATGATGGATCCTTCTAAAGACTTATTTATGTTCCCTTTAGTTGCCAAAGCTGCCAAACTTATGTGATGATTTTGATTATTTGTAGGATCCTTCGAAACATGTTTTTCACATTGTTACTGATAAACTCAACTATGCGGCAATGAGAATGTGGTTTCTAGCAAATCCACCTAGCAAAGCTACCATTCAGGTTCAGAATATCGAGGACTTTACCTGGTTGAATTCAAGTTACAGCCCCGTTCTCAAGCAGTTGGGTTCTCCGTCAATGATTGATTATTACTTTAGGGCACATCATGGTGGTTCTGATTCTAGTTTGAAGTATCGAAACCCAAAGTACTTATCCATCTTGAACCATCTACGCTTTTACCTGCCTGAGATCTTTCCAAAGCTCAACAAAGTATTGTTCTTGGATGATGATATAGTGGTACAGAAGGATCTTGCAGACCTTTGGTCCATTGATTTGAAGGGTAATGTTAATGGGGCTGTTGAGACTTGTGGAGAAAACTTTCATCGTTTTGATAGATATCTCAACTTCGCAAATCCCCTTATCTCGAAGAATTTTGATCCTCATGCTTGTGGGTGGGCTTATGGAATGAACGTTTTTGATTTGGATCAATGGAAGAGGCAAAACATTACTGAGGTTTATCATTCATGGCAGAAGCTGGTAAGTATTGTGCTTGAACATGTCTATCTTTTGGGCGGAGAGCAATCCAAAATCTTATTAACTATCATTACAACTTACTAAGAATTTCAGTTCATATCGATTTGCACTTGTTATTCGTAAAATGGAATTCATACAAGCTTAGTTTTTCTGGGTCAGTTGTGATTCTGAAATTAGCTTACTTTGTGTGCAGAATCATGACAGGTCGCTGTGGAAGTTAGGGACCTTACCACCTGGTCTCATTACTTTTTGGAAGCGAACTTATGCCCTAAACCGCTCCTGGCATGTGTTGGGTCTTGGCTATAACCCTAACGTCAACCAAAGAGACATTGAACGAGCAGCTGTTATACACTTCAATGGCAACATGAAACCATGGCTTGAGATAGGGATACCCAAGTACCGAACCTACTGGGCAAAATATGTGGATTACGAGCATGTGTATTTACGAGAGTGCAACATTAACCCATAGAAGGGGCATCTGCAGTCATTTAAGCTCCTTCTCATATCCTACTTGGCCGAAAAAACTTTTCCAGGTCCACATCTCTCTGTTTAGCTAGAAGCTTTCTTAGATTACTTGTTTATGTATACCATTCTTTCTCCCATGCCGGCATGTAGTTAATTTTGGCACTTCTTGGAACATGTCAGCAAAATGGCAGTTGTATATGTAAATGAATGCGAGCATTTATCTGTTTTGATCTGTAGTTGTAGTTGGTCAACACACTGTCTATATTCTTAATTCTTGTCTAGTCTGGAGTTCAGTATACTCATCATGTTGGTGTCTGTTCTGGAATGAAAATTATAGATAAAATGACTGCTATCTGCAGCGGTTACTGTATTTTTTGCATATGTTATGGTAAACTTGAGAATACGAGATGTAGCTGCCGACGAGTGTGTTGTGGTCCTTTCGTTTTGATTTAGATTATTAGTCTTGCGTTGGCCTGGCTGGGTGACAGCCTGTTGTATTAATATAAACCAGCTGCTGTTAGGTTTACGTTAAAGCTTTCTTTCTATCTTTAGTTCTGTCTTTCACGTGGACGTGGTGCTATCATTATTTATTAGCATTATCTTCTTTTTTGGTCCCACCAAGAAATCCCCGTCCACAATTTGGGTTACCCACATCCACATTTTAATTATTTGTTGAACAAAGGATCAATTCACCCCCTCAACTTGGCACGAAATATCAAAATAATTATTTTAAAAACTTTTGAGACAAATTAATTCACAATTTTTGTTTTCGTATCAAAAACACCAAAAGAGAATGGGGGTATCGTTCCCCTAAACTATGTAAAAGGGGATCAATTCACCCCTCTGTTTTCACCGTAAACCGCTCCTTTCCATAGCTATTGCCGCATCCACTGAAAAACATTGGAATTTTTTTCTACAACAATCCTATTTCCGGTTGAAGAGCAGACTCATTTAGGTCTGCTCTCGTTAGAGCAGACCCAAATGGGTCTTCTTCTTCATCGAGCAGGTCCAGATAGATCTTCAAGTTGAAGAGCAGGCACATCTTTGTTGGAGGAGTAGTGCTCCTTGCCTGAGGAGCTACTCCTCCAAAATTTAAAAAAAATATTTTTCGAATTTTAGGTATTAATTTGTATTTTTTTTAAATGGTAAGGACTATTTTAGATTTTTGTTAGGAGAGTATGTTTCAAACGCGTATTGAGAATGCGCGAGGATGAGGGAGGGACTGACTTGATATACGTTAACATTAGTTGCGGGCCTGTTTGACCCAAAACCTCCAAAAGGACTCTTTTGATATTTCGTGCCAAGTTGAGGGGATGAATTGATCCTTTGTTCTCATATCTTTATACTAAGTTTGTATAGGTTCATTTTGCCCCCTCAATTTGGTACAAAAAATCAATTAAAGTTAAATTTATGATTTTAGAAGAAAACAAAAACCCAAAAAATGGTATTGTATCTTGTTTTATTCCTTTAGTTTTAAATTATTCCATAATATTTTATTACCTTAACTTCAATTTATAAATAATACTCCAATCGTTTTTTGACATCTCGTTTGAAGAAGTAAAACAAATTAAAATGTCAAATCTGAAGATATTTTTTTAAAAAGTTACAAGCTTGAACTTAGTTGACCTTTTGTGCGAAATTAAAAAGGCCAAATGAATCTTTGTTGAATGTTTATTCATCGGCTATTTGATGGTGGGGATAGGTAAACTAGCATGTAAAGTATTTAGATATGACATGAATTAACTGACCAAATTAAGCTGAAATTGCAATTTGATTTAATCTTTAGTTAATTTAATTTGGTTGGTTAAGAATTTTGAATAGCTTGGTTTATTCAATTTGATTTGATTTCGGTGTGAAATTAATGAATTAACCACACCAACCAAATTATAAGTGTGTGTGTATATACCAATCTTTTAAAATTTTATATATTTTTACAATTTTTTATAAACTAATATTATATTTTCTTCTGAATTTGTATTTAATAAGAGATTAGTATTTGGATTTGTTTTTGCTTTTTAAACAATGTTGATGAAATTTAGTTTTTTGGTTAATTGAAATAATCGATTAAACTAAACAATTATTTTGAATAGGTTATAATGTAGTTCTAATATATTTCAGTTAGAGTTCAATTAATAGAGGAATTTAGTTCTGGTTCAATTAAGAAATTTAGAGAAATTTAGTTTCGGTTCAATAAAAAAAATTAGAAAAATTTAATTTTGGTTCATTTAGTTCGGTCAATACACACCTTTAGATGGAACAAAGAACATGTTCAAGTCTATTTTAGTGTTTTAAGAATGGAACCAAATTGACTAATTAATTAGTTTGATTATAAATTGAAAGTTAGTTTGATTTGATCCTTCATTAAAAGCTAAAAATGCAATTTAAGCTTCATAAATAGGAAAAATGAGTAAAGATTTAATATAATCGCATTGATCGAACTATATAAACTATAGGATTAATAGTTTACGATTTAAACAATGAGTTGTTTACTATTTTTTGATTCATTAATATTTCAATAGAGAGAAAGAGAAATATTTATTTTTATTTGACTCAACGCTGATTCAATTTGTCTTAATTTTAGACAATTAATTTAATTGGTCATTAAAAGATTCTATATTCACTAGAAAAGTGATCTTCTCTCATCATGTAAGATTATGCATGTATTATGTATCACTTGACATGATTTACATTAAATAATTCAATGAACAAATACATTAATCAATAAAATATAAAGTAAATACTCACTAATTAAAATTAAATATTACTACACATAGTTTAAGAATACTTCATAATTATGTGGTGGACTCCAAAAGAAAATTTCATAATCATCAAATTAAGACTAATCATCATCCACAGTTAATCATTAGAAGACAGCACGTGACGTGTCAGGTCCCAACAAAATACTACTAGTAAACAAAAACATAGCTCCTTCATGGTCAAAATCAGACAAAAAAATGTCCCCGACTCATCCTAATTTCTCCATCTTCACCATCTCAATCTCCCTTCTCACCACATTAATCCTAATCAGTAACAGCGGCTCATCGGCATCCGATCCGAACAGTTACAGCAGACCGACAGATCTAGTAAACAAAGTTTGCAAGCAAACTCGGAGTTACAGCTCGTGCGTGCATTCTCTCTACTCAGACTCCCGCACTTCAGAAGCCGATGAGTACACCCTCGCCTATGTTGCAGTAGGATTAGCGTACGCGAACGCCTCCTCCACTCGAAGCCGCATCTCGCAGCTGCTTCGGAAGAACAACGGTAATTACAAGCAGCCACTGGAGAGATGCGCGCGCAACTACAAGGATGCGATTACACTACTCGGAATGGCCGACAACGACTTGAACTCGGAGACGTTCTTTGAGATTTCTGATTTGGCTGGCAATGCTTCCGCTGCTGCTTATGATTGTGAAGCTGCTTTCAGAGGATTCCGGCCCCCTCTTCCTTTGGGCCGCCGGAATAAGGATTTGCAAGGTCTGTGTGAAATCTGCGGAGTCGTTGCTAAATTGTTTACGGGGTTATTATAGTAATTTTGATGTGTAATCTTTATCATCGTCATAATGTTACAGTGCATATGTATCTGTGTGGTCACGGAGTCTCGGGTGGACCGTTTGTATTATTATGAAGTTGGTTTGTTTTGTTTGTATGCTTCCTTCCCCAACTCATCACAATATTGAATACACTTTGTTGTGCATTTATATTGGTAGCTCAAGTTAAGTTTTTAAAGTGTATTCATATGCCAATCTTCTTAAGTAAATTAATCAATCAAACCATTAACCGGTTTCGTGTCAAATTATCAAAAATTTAATAAGCATTAGTCTTTCAAATTTACGAGCGGTTTGTTTCTTTATAATAATTAAGGATAATTAGTGATTTGCGGTTTAATTAGAAAAGCTTAGAAAGGCGGATTTAAATGTTGTTTAGGTAAATGTTCAATAATAAGATTCCTGAATCTCGTAGACCGTCTCCATGGAGTGGTTAAGAGAGGGCCATCTTTCACTGTTTTAGTCGGTCATTTTCTTTTAGTTATAGTTGAGGTAATTAGCGAAACCACTCATGTTTACTCTTCGTTCGCGGAACACTTGCCAGAACCCCCCACCCCCCACCAACTTACTCCACAGTTTTTACAATGGCTTTGCGGATTAATTTAGTCATTCCCAAGTACTTTTCAAGAAAGGATCAATCCGGAAGACTTGCCCCTAATTGACTGTCTAAGAGAAATGATCGATGAACTTATTCTTTCGCCTATTGTCTGTCCTTTTTCTTTTTCCTCTACAAGAAAAATTTAAATCTTATAACTTAGATGGATGCTTTAAAGTATAAATAAAACTTATTAGATTTCCAAATTAAATTTGTTGTTGGAATAATCTATTTATTTGTATTAGAACTTTATCAGTAAAGAATTTGGGTGTATTCATCAAAAAAAAAATTGGGTGAAAAATAATTTTATTATTATTAGGCAATTAGGAAGTATTATTCAATTAAAATTAGTACTCCTAATATTAAAAGGAGAATTTATCCCTGTAATTACCCTACTTTATTCATCTTTTAAAATTGAAATAAAATAACAAAATATACAATGTAGATCAAACATTGATATGCATAAGCGGAAATGAGGATGTGTGTGATATGAGAAATATAAATTAATGTTACCTATTTTGGTTTACTTCTTATAGAGAATTAAATGTTTTGTAGTTTTTTTAAAGGCATATGTTATGATAGCTATAAGGTGCAGTAATAAATGTCTATCTTACTAATTAGCAAATAATTATAAAGGCATATGTTTTGTTATCTTACTAATTAACAAATAATTATAAATCTCAGACTTATTTATAAAGTAGTTTTTTATTTCTTATTTAGTGATAGTATATTTTTTTATAATTAGAATATGATTATTTTAGATATTTATCCTAATTAAAGCTTTTTTAAATTATCTATTGTAATCATGAAAATATTTTTCTCTATTTGAAGACAAGAAATTTAGATAATAAATCATCAATAAAAATAGGATTTTCGCGACGGAAATCCTGTTTAAATCATTATAGCGACGAAAATTATGTTTTCAGTAGTAATATTTACGGTAATACTATTGATAAAAAATTTAAACCGTGTGTATCCAATAGATATTTTTGTTAATTGATTTGTTTTTAATAGAAGCGGTATATTTTGAACATTCTTCAAGTATAAACACATTACAGAAATAAAAATATATACCGTAGTTCGTGTATTACTGTTACACAAGTTTTATCTTTTAAAAAAAAAATTGTATACATAAATATATCATTAATTTTTTGAAAGATGCATGAATAAAAACTGTACGTTTCTCATTCATTACGGTGAACAATGAGGTGATAATTTTATTTTTTAATAGAAATCAGACTGCAATAGAATGTAAACTTCACCAATGTGATGAATATTATGTTTCATGCACTAAAAGAACCAAGAGAAAATATTGCTGAAAATTAATTACTAATTGAAAACATCATATTGGAAAGATGTTATCCAGGCTGAGTTGCATGTCCTTGATCAGAACAAAACATGAATCATTATAAACTTATCAGTTAGAAAGCATCCAATTGGTTGCAAATGAGTTTATAAACTCAAATACAAGTCAGGTGGAACTTCAGAATGTTGCAAATTTAGACTATTGGCCAAAGAGTTCAATCAACAAGCAAATGATTATATAACACTCACAGTTTCTCCCTTATAGCCAATGGGTATGGTTTGAACACTACTTGCTCTTGCTTGTGCACATAATTGGCATTTTGTATCAATAATGTTTTCTTGCATATGAATTACTAGAAAAGCTATACAATAGTCATAATATATGGCCAAGCATGTAACATTAATTAGTTGATGTTATTAATTATTAATTGTAATATTCTTATTATTAGAATAAAGGATCAATTCACCTTCTCAAGTTGGCCCGAAATACCAAAAAGAGTTATTTCTAAAAAAATCGGTCAGAAAAAAACTTTGCCATATTGTAGATATATAAATTAATAACAATACATATATACATATTGGGTCCTCATGGGAACATGGATGAAAAATCCCATGAGGTAGGGACTACAATGCCCGTCCCCTCTCCATCTCCGTCGATGGTACATTTAATTTTTCATTTCCGTATCATGGAGCTAAATAATGAAAAAAATTCATCTCACTAGAAGTGGATCTCCACAGAGAACGGAAAGTTTTCTTTTCATTGTCATCCCTACTGCTTACGACGCGCATCACGGGCTGAACCATGCCCGTGGTGTGTGTACACACCCCATTTTGAATGAAATGAATATATACGACATCCAAAACATTGTTATTGAACATTCATCAAATGCTTACCCACTTGATCTGCAACTAACCAATTTAATTTTACAAATTTATTCATGAATAACTGTGCATAATTTCCAAATGAAATCCATATTATTATTTAGCTGGGAAAGATTATGTAATATTAAAGGGCATCTTTGAAGAATATTATAAATTTAAAGGATCAAGTTGCAGACCAAGGTGGTAAGTGAGCACTTGGATATTCATTAGAAATGTTGAAAGTGCATGCATGTACCACTTTTACCTAATTCCTCAATTTATAGCTTACCGGACCCAGCAATGTCACTTCTATTTACTTTTTATTTCTTCCCCCGTAATAATGATGTTACAGAAGAAAAAAAATGTACCCATATTTGCTCCATGCAACCCCTACAAATTTGTGGGGGCAACGGTTCCTTGTTCTAGGAAACTCATGTCACAAATGAATTATTATGATTGAATTGTTTACAATTTTATTATAACATTAATAGCGAGATTATTGAGAATGGCTAGCTATTACAGGGCCATCTCAATCTTAGCTAGCAATAGCTTTCTGTTCTTGGCTTTATGTGCAGAATTAGGATGTGAAAAAATGATGAAGATTAAGAGCATGAGATGAGGAAAATTAGGCTGAAAATCTGGAGTTATTGCTGAAATAGATGAGCCATATATAGAAAAAATGAATGTTGAAAAAAAAGACAAAAACCAACAAGAGAACAACAATGTCAGTCATTGTAAATTCAAAACTTTGTTAAATTTCCCATGCTCCGATCTCATCTGACAACAAAACTGAAGATCTTGTGTCAATAAACTCCAAACTCTTCTCTTATCCTCTTCATCTGTCTCATCTCAGACCAAACTCTGCCATGACCGAATCCATGTGTCATTTTCCAGCTCAAGCAAACTGAGTCTCTACCCAGATTCAAGGTACATCTCACCATGTTCTCTCTACTTCCTTTATAACTTGTGCTTCCTTGTCTCTTTTCACTTCATTCTGCCCATACCCTTTTGGTCTCTTCCTTCTCATTTCTCCTTATAATTCTCTCTTTAATATCCTAGTGGTGGAATATGTTCAGTTATTGTTGAAAATGGTGAAGCCTTGTTGGAGAGCCCGTGTTGATGATGATGGTAGTGGGAAAGTTGATGGGTTGTTGTGGTATAAGGAGTTGGGACACCATGTTCATGGAGAGTTTTCTATGGCTGTGATTCAAGCTAATTCTTCATTAGAGGATCAAACTCAGCTTGAATCAGGGTCTTTGAGTTCCACCAATTCTGGTCCTCTGGGAACTTTTGTTGGGGTTTATGATGGACATGGAGGAAATGAGGCTTCAAAGTTCATCAATCACAATCTTCTTCAAAATTTCAAGGGTATGTATACTGCAATTTATTTCAGCTTTTGATGCATTTGTTTCTTTAGCCAATATAATAATGCTTGCTGAGAAAATTCACCTCATGCACTTATGTAGCATGGAAACAGAAATGCTCAAACGGAAAAAAAACTATGATATATGTTATAGGAAGTGATTATAAATATTCAGTTTTTAAGTTTGAAAAGTAAACTCCAAAGCGTAGAGCTCGAAAAGTTTCCATAACTCGTGTTGGAACAGATAGATCATAATGCTCAAAACCTGTTGGCTGATTACTTTACTTATTGTCATTATTCTCCATTGTAATGCAGCAATTGTGTCTGAGCATCAAGAGGTATCCGAAACTGTTATAAAGAAGGCATTTGCAGCGACGGACGAGGACTTTTTGTGTCTTGTGAAAAAACAGTGGCTCAGTAAGCCACAGATGGCATCAGTAGGGTCTTGCTGTTTAGTTGGAGTTATATGTGATGGCATGTTGTATGTTGCAAATGCTGGCGACTCACGAGCAGTCTTAGGAAGAACAGTAAGAGGCGGACGAGGAGTTACAGCAATACAGTTGTCTCAGGAGCATAATGCTAATCTAGAAATTGTGAGAAATGAACTCTGGTCTTTGCATCCGGATGATCCTCAGATTGTTGTCATGAAGCACAAAGTTTGGCGTGTCAAAGGCATCATACAGGTATGGATATATCATATATACACTGTTTATCGATGTATTTGTACCAAAATGATCATATTAATCTTGTAAATGTGTTCTGTTACAATATTTCAGGTTTCGAGATCTATTGGGGATGCATACCTTAAAAAGGCACAGTTCAACAAAGAGCCTCTACAGTCTAAATTTAGGGTGCAGGAGCCTTTCGACAAGCCAATCCTCAGTTCAGAACCATCAGTCTCGGTACACAAACTCCAACCAGAAGATCAGTTCCTCATATTTGCTTCTGATGGTCTATGGGAGCAGCTTAGTAACCAAGAGGCCGTCGACATTGTACAGAACTTCCCTCGCAATGTAAGCTATGACTTGTACTGTTGTAATAGTTGAAACAGCTTCAGTTTTTTCTCTGCCATATTAGAAAACAATTGAAGTCATTAACTTACATGTGTTTCGTCTCTCATAATGCAGGGAATCGCCAAGAGGCTTGTTAAAGCTGCTCTTATGGAAGCAGCGCGAAAGCGAGAAATGAGGTATGCTGATTTACAAAAAATTGATCAAGGGGTGAGAAGACATTTTCATGATGATATCACAGCAGTGGTTGTGTTCATTGATTCCCATGTGATCAGTGGAAGGCCATTCGGTAGTTTTCCGGTTTCAATTCGAGGAAGAACTAATTCATAGTTTTGCAGAATTTATTGTTTATCATCTACATAATTCTGTGTAGTTTGTTGTTAAGAGATAGGAATTATCATTTCATTGAAAGATGTTTTATTCGGAAGCAGTATCAGAGTTGTTAGGATGTCCCCAACAACATCATGTATAATATTATCTACTCAAATGTTGATAGGTAATTCAATTTTCTTTTTCTCTTATTCCAGCTCAAACAGCTAATCATCCATCACATTTTATCTTTGTCTTGACACAATTTAAATCTTCATTAATTCCGAATCTGTGCTGCTCATGAACATATCCGTACACTGTCAAATGGTTTGCCTGCTATATCTTGTCATTCAGCTTTCCAGTTCCGTGCAGGGAGCAGTAATTTAAACCCTTTATTACTTCTATTATTCCCAGTTTATGGATTGTAAAATCCTGCTTTCATCCATCATATTTAGACAAAAAATCAAGCACCAGTTGCCTCAATACAAGATGATGAACATTTTCAGACATTCTACTGTACCAGTGAAGTATCAACAAGGGTTTAATGTATGGGGAGATGCTAAAGCTCTAAAACTCCAGTACAAATCAAAACCCCACATAAAATTATGTATACATTATTATTACAAATGCCCTTCAACATTATTATTACAAATGCCCTTCAACATTATTATTAATGCTATGCAAGTTTAATTCAATCCACATAACTGATTAATGTACTCCTCCACTTAATGTCAAAGATGAAGTGAAATTGACGACTACAACGACAGTGATAGTACCACTGGTCTTGGTTGACGCCGCCTGCAACCAACATGTAGTAGCATTGCCTGGCATTGTTTATCAGGCAGCACTGTCTAAATTCAATAAAACCTCTGCTAAACTGCATTTAATTCAACAGGCTGCATGACAGTCCAGATTGCTACATTTAATTATAAATTCTAAACTACACAAACAAAGAGGTTTAATTTTGCAAAAACATGTCAAGCCTCCAAATGTTATTACCAGGCAACGTGGACTAGGCCACACAGCATAAATAACCATGAAAATAAACGCATCTTCACAAAATAAAAGCACTGTTCTTCATTCCATATAAAAATAGTAAAAGGGAGTTTGATAAACATTACATCGAGATTCCCAGATCTTGCGTTTCTTAATGGTAGCCAAAATCAATTCAAACAAAATTACAAAAACTGATATCCAGATTTATCAAAATAGTACTATCCCCATAACCCTACCTTGCAGCCCAGCAATTTACTGTGAGGCCAAAAAGAAATCAACACCGCCTTTTGCATTGTTAACTACTCCGAATCAGAAAGACTTATTAGAAGTTCTGAAGCAATAAACTAAAACTATTTTTTAAATTCCACTTTTGATGATCGATTACTATTAAAAAAGCATACTGACAACCTTACCTTAGATGTATGTATCTTGACCAAGCTAACTCCAGACAAGCACCTCATGATCAAACTCAAAACAGCAGCATTAAGCGAGACATTCTTTTGTCGAATCCCAATCTAAAACAACATTTCTACACTACGAGTTTCCAAATCAACATGAGAACCTAAGACTTAAAAGAAATGACATGCAGTTCGAGACCAAAACGAAAACAAGAAAAAAAATTGAAAAGCTATAGTTAAGTTGACCTTAAAGGCTGCAGCTAAAATAAACAAACATCCAGTGTAAATGTGACAAACCTTCCTACTATAAATACTACTTGCTTCAGTTGTAGGCTTCAAGCATGACCATCGCTATTTTACATAATGCCTTCGACAAATGGCCCTAGATGCATGCTTCTATCAATCAGAACAAAATATTATTTTTAAAGCAATTTGTATTTTTACCCCTTCAGCAACTTAACTATAAGCTTTTCCATTTTCTGATGGAATGAAATAACGAGTTCTTGAATCAGATAATGCTAATCAGAATGTCTACTTAATATTGCTGTTTTGTGGAGGATCATGAGAGAAAAGCTGTACAGCCAAGATAGTGAGGCACAGACCACATCCTTGTGACAGAAAATTCACCAAATAAGAGCCAATCATTACAGAGTTTCTGCACAGCACTAAACCCTAGATTTCAAATACAAAATATCTGATTTCTACTAGATTATATAATGAGTTAACAAACTATGGGAGTTGTTGATTCCTTTAGGCCTCACAAAGTAAACTGATATTAGAAGTCATACAGAAAACCAAGAGATCCTCTTAATACTGCTAGAATCTTGTTTAATGGCTTTAGACTACCATCTACCTGAGACGCATCTGGAAAGTCAAGGTGTAAACAAGACACATGGATAGAAGCCGCAGACTTGTCAAAAGTTAGAACCCTAGACCTGCCAAAAAAACACCAAAAGAATTAAATAATAAATAACTGGATAAAGCATTTCCACATTCTTTTTTCCAATCTAGACTAACCATTGTTAAAATATAACAACTAAAGATGGTTGGTTCTACAACTGAAAATGGAAAATAAATCACTGACTGTACCTAAAATTTATTTCAAAGCAAACTGTTTTTAGGTACCTCCACCAGCTTTGCCCGCAATTGCTGCCTTCTGATATTGAAACAAAAAGTAAAATTAGTATAGTCAACAGGCTGCAAGGTGTAATGTATATGATAATGAATTGTAATCGCTTAAAGAGAGCCTCACTGGTTCAATATTTCCTTTGCTATTCATCAATAGAGAGTCCGATGAAGGCTGTGAAGGCCTGCAGTACAAATAATGATACATTACCTCTGACTCAACCATTTTGGATAGTAAACAAATAAACAAAGCATAAGTTATATAAGACCTATCAAAAAGTAATGCGAAACAGGGTAAGAAGTTCAAAGACACCTCATATCGATTCCTGCAGTTTTTTCTTCTGTTGCATCCTTTTTTGGAGTTGAAGCAAATCTTTGAAGTCGAGCTTTTTTCTTTGCCTCATCATCAGTGGTCACAGGCATTCCGAACCTATATAGCAGCAAAAAGTCAAGTAACAATCCACCTTTGTACTAATAAAGTACATATGCAGCAATTAAATTTGAAAAGCATTAAAATGATATAAAATACCGCTCAGCTCGAGCCTTCCTCTTCAGCTCCTCTGCGCTCTTTACAGCAGAACCATTTCCAGAAGAACCAGTTCCGGTAGAAGCAGCTCCAGTAGAAGCAGTTCCAGCAGAAGCAGTTCCAAACCTGCAATAGGTGACATTAGCATAAAAGAAAAGTTTAGACAGTGAGTAAGAACATGAATTAAGGCTCTATTAGAACAGAATTAACAAAATTAACAGTAAACTCATGGTGAATCAAGAAGCTGAGTTGTGTGAATGCGTAATGATTCCAGAACAGTAATATTCAACAAATATGAACACCTCATTACAAAATAGAAATAAATAATTAAATGCAATTGTGAACCCTAATTGGAAGCCACTATATTAACTGCAGCCGCTAAAAATAAATCAATCTAACCAAAGTACAATAGGATAAGACCAAAAGATACTGTGGTAAGACAGAACCTGAAAACCCTAACTTCTAATTCGCAGCATTTCTTGCAGTGAAAAAAAGAGAGGAAGAAATCTAAAAAAATACCTTTCAGCACGAGAAGATCGTTTCTCTTGCTCCGATAACTGGACATTAATTCCAAAGCGCTCAGCACGGCGGATCTTTTTCTCCGTATCGGAGACAGCAGAGACGGCGCTGACGACCTGAGTGGAGGCCTTGGAATCAGTGGCATCCTTGTTCTCGGAAGTGGAGGTAGGTGAGGTGACCTCCGGCGGATCCGGCTTAGCAGGAGAAGGAGGCGCGGGTTTGGTGTCTGGGACGCCAGTGACGGTGGTGGAGTCGAGATTCTGCATGTCAGTTGTCATTATCTGATTAGAGAGAGAGTTGAGCAGAGCAGGGAGAGAATGGTTTGGTTGGGGTTTCGAATGCGATTTGTGTGTGAAGTTTGATTACCAATAAAAGGAAATGAATTAGCGAATAAGGAAGATGAAAGATTTTTATTTTTTTGGTTATTAGCGGTCAAAGCACGCGGGGCCACGATTATTTGGAGCTGGTTCCCTTCAAGTTTAAAATTTTTTCATTTTTTTTAAATCTAGTTAGAAGGATAACGATAATTGATGGATACTGAATCCCATATTAAATATAATGGAGCCGAGTCACAGGAGATTCACTCTCAGGTGATACCGGACTCCCCCTAAAGATCCGAAGATATGAAGGATACGCCGAATCCCTTAAGATTCGGTGATATGCTAATAAAGACCGAATCCTTAGAGATTCGGAGATATGCCAATAAAGACCGAATCCCAAATGACCTGCCCAAAGCGCGTCAGGTCCGGGATTCGGCTAATCGACTAAGAATGGAAGTATTGTCCTATTCGGACACAAACACTATATATGGAAGGATAAGCTCTACTTTAAGAAGATAAGACTATTTAGGAAGACGTTCCTAAATAGGATTCTTATCAGATTAAGGTAGATCACGACTAATCAGGAGAATCCCTACGATATCGCCGAATCCCTACAAAGTAGGATTCACCTGCCTAATACGACTCTACTAGGTATATTCGACTACTATAAAAGGAGCACGAGGTATGCCTAGAATCACGATTACATTCATATACACAAAACGCTGCTCAAAGCTCTAAACTGACTTTAGCATCGGAGAGTTAATCGGACAACCACCGTCCGGTTAGCTTCTACCTTGTTTTGCAGGTCTACTCACCGGTTCAGAAAGCAGACTCCATCAATTGGCGCCGTCTGTGGGAAAAACTTAACTAAACTTCAAAAAGAAGGAGCTTTTCTGAACTCAAAAACAAATCTCATTGAAGAAGATGACTTCTGAAAGAGTGAACCTGAAAGACAAACAACCAATGGACCCAAAAAACACTCCGGAGATAATCAACGTGACGGAAGACGGGCTTCACAACTCCGGGGAAAAAAGCAATACTGGAGGGCCCTCTTTTTCAACACCTCAATACCAAACTAATCCGATGAGGGGAAGCAACCCAATTGCTTTCAATCTGGGCACTGAAGAACAACAAGCACCAAGCGTAGCAGCACAAGATTCGTACAACGAAATGCTGAAAAAGGTACTAGAATCAGTACAGGCAAATCTAGACAGATTGGCCAGCGAAGCCAAAAGAACGAACGATAGGCACGAAGAAACCATGAAAATCCTAAGGGAAAATTTCAGCCCTACAGCTCCCAGAAGAAGAGGAAGAACAGAAAACGCAAACCCAAGCCGTCGAGAGACAAGAGCAGAAAACAATAAGAGCAAGGAACCCCGAACCAGAGGGAAAGGAGAAAGAAACGAAGCAAGAAACCAATGAGAAAATAGAACAAGCGACGAGGAAAGTCCGAATAGAGACAAATCTAACGAGGAATCACCAGAGACACCCAGAAACGAGCACAACCAGGAGGACGCCCGGAGTGGTTTGAATTCAAAAAGAGACGAACGGAGAGAGAAGGAAAAAGAAAACGCCCCGCCAAAGAGCAAGCGACAGGAAAGAGATGCAGGGAAAGAGCAAACTAAGAAAAAACACCAAGAAGGAGAGGGTGAATCGTCAGAAACACCCCAAAAAAGCAAGGCCACGTATGTAGTAGAAGAAGATTTGGAAGAAAAGATCGTCAAAGCACTCAAAAAACTAAAATCTGAAGAGTTGGACATAGACGATCTCAGGTTGAAAGGATCCCCCCTCTCGCCCGAGATCATGGAGGAAACCATCCCACACAGCATGAAGCTACCGATCCTGCCAACTTTCAATGGGGAAGGAGACCCCCGAGACCATACGTCTAGATTCACAGCGACCATGGGGCTACTCAGCGTGTCAGACGCCATTCTCTGCAGGGTTTTCCCTACCACACTCACGGGCACGGCCCAGAGATGGTATGATAAATTAAAACCAGGCTCAATCAAAAGTTTCGCTTCGCTCTCAACAGAGTTCCTCAATAGATATCTCACAAACATCCCAGCAAAAACCACTACTAGCATCCTAAGATCCTGCATCCAAGAAGAAGGAGAAACCCTACGAAGCTACATCGAACGATTCAACAAGCAATCTATGAAGATTGACAACCTGAACGTCGACATGGCGACAGAAGCATTGCGAGAAGGGACGCGATTCGAAAAATTGGTGGACAAGCTACTAGTCAATAAGCCCACGACTTTCTCGAACTTAATGGGCATAGCCCAGAAATACTTCGAGCTAGACGAAGGGCGAAGGGCGATCCGTGGAAAGGAAGCAAAAGGAAAAGAGTCAAAAGAGAAATCCAGAGAAAAGACCAAGTCCAAACCTGTCACGACCCGATTCCCGGATCGAGACCGGCGCTAGGGAATGGGAGTGGTTGCTCCGAAACCCGTAGCAAGCCTTAAAATAAAATCCATTTTTTTCATTAAAACAATTTAACTTTTCTTTAAAAAGTTTTCTCATATAAATTTGTTTCGAAATTCACTATAAATTTTTCGCGGAATAAAATCATATATTTTAAATTCCGAAACATAAATACTAGGTCAACCATTACACGGGACCTCTTTTCCATTTTCACAACATGTCAACTTTTATAACCCTTTTTCAAAACGTTTTTAGGGTGAGACATGCAAATCTCATTTATGCCACGTCGGGCCCACATATACATTTTGTCTCGATGCCAACAGTTTCATTACTGTTTCCACATTTATCTCGGTATCTCAAATACCCGAGAGGCATCACAAAATAATTATAATAAGCATGCATATATAAATATAATAATAACAAAGCGATGATAATTAAACAGAGTATTATCGTGGCAGTTCATCGTAAATTAAAGCATGCGAAAGAGTTCCGTCTATCTAGACATTACTACTGCAGCGCTAAGATAGGAAAAATATTTACAAAATACCACATCGCCCAAAATAGAGACTTCACGAAACAAGAATATGAAGCCTCACCAAAATGACAGTCTACGTACCTGAAAAATTGGTACAACAACGGGGTCAGATTTACTGGTGAGTTGACATCTTACAAACACACATTAAATAATTTAACTCGTCATAAAATAGATATATTTAAATATTTACTACCGGTTCAATCACAGAAACGTAAAGCTTTTGAAATGAAATGCAGTTTCTAATCCATATTCCTCTAAGTCTCCTTTCAGACTTAGATTAATAAACTAGTCGGCTGAACCCGTAGATTCACTCGACTCTAGTTTATTTTCCACTATCCTTTACAGTTCTAAACCTTTCTTTAGACTGTTCCCAACTTTTCTCATGAACTCAACGACCGATAACATTAAGTGTTCCATGACGCCGTTAGTTCTTAAATCAATCGGCCGAACTCTATCGTTCTGTCACCGTTAACTTGTTCGGGGTTCTAGACCGTCGTCTTAGAAGCTCTCCCGCAATGTCTGGATCGTCGTCTCAGACTTCTAGACCGTCGTCTAGATTTCCACATCCACTTAACGTAAAAATAAATATGCATGCAATAACTAGTGATCACATAGTCCTATTATAGCCCAAATAGGATGGCACGTTTCATAGACTCATTCCATAATAATTTTATTTACTCAAAATAAATATACGATATATTTAAAATGCTTTACGATATTAATTTTTTTCACATTAAAGTAATAATAGTAATTTTATTACTTTAATGTATGCATGTAATAATGCAAACTCACAGACTGTCGTTCCACAATTATATACGCATGCTAATCCACAATTAGCTCCTCGGCAATTACTCAATCATTGCCCCGTGAATGTCTCGCATTCCGAGATTGACCTTTCGTCAATTCTCTAAATGTTTGTTAATCAAAACGTTTCCCACTAATCATCACGATCGACATCGTGGCCCGTACATACACTACGTATCGGGTTCAATCTTAGGAATCCAATTAAATTCATAATTTGGTCCATCTAAACCTTAGGTAAATTTTACCATTTTATCCTTTCGGAAAAATTCCCATATTTTAAAAATATTATTCGGTCCTTATAAATTTTCCATTACACATTTTATCAAAAATTATATCATGCATCACATTTAAATTGATCTTTTAAACAATCTAAATAATCATGCAAAATCATAATAAACACAACAAATTATCAATGAATAGAAAATCATAGTACTATTCGGCAATCACAAATAAATTACCCACAAATCTTTATTTTAAAATCTTAAATATATAACACACACATTCACCCATTTAACAATTTTTAACCCAAAACAATTTATCTCATAAATATTTCTTTTTTATCTCATTGTTTTCGGTTTCAAGGAAAAATTGTTACATTTTTACACTTTGAACTTTGAAACCACCAAATTTTCTTAAATAATTTAAAACATTTTAGATCATAAGATTTCAAACCCTATTTCATGAAAAATCTTGAAAATATTCGGCTAATTATACCATAATCTTAACCCTTTAAATTTTTCTTTTAAAAACCTTTAAGTTTCCTCAAGAATCAAGCTTTAACACTAGAAATATAAATTTCCAGCTTTTAAGCTTAGTTCAAAACACTTGTTCAAGTTGAAAATAAAATTTTAACACATAACTACCTTAAAAATTTTGAATCTTTTAAAACCAATCTTTACCCATGTTTTATTTCACTCTTAAAAACCACAATCCATGATTGCATGTAGGTTTTAAACTCTTGAACTAAAATTTTATTAAAACCGAAATTTTTCAAAAACAAACAACACTCAAATATTTAATCCTCTTAAGAAAACACATTTTGAAAGAAAGATCACATTTTTAAAACTTTAAGTAAACCTTCCATTAAAGCATAAAACCCAAGAAGAAGAAGAAGAATGGTCACCCACAAAAATAATCACATAACACCCATTTAAAAGCTTTTAATCTTACCTTTTCAAAAGCTTGAGTTAAAAAGTTAATGGGGTTTGTTATTTTCCTAGGGTTTGGTTCGGCCAAGACAAGAAAAAGAAGAGAGTGACTTTTGGTTTCTCTACAATCTTATTTGCTCCTAAGAAAATGGAGAAAAGACAAAGATTTCCACTTATAGCATTTTTCATTGAAAAACTGTGGGGTCTAAGTTGCCCTTTTTCATGTCAATCATTAGCTCCACTCTTAGTCATATCTTAGGCTACATGCATGTTGACAAGTGTCCAATATGTGTCATTTCTTACTCACTTGCTTTCTCCCCAAGTTATAATCTTAGCTTATTTAATTATTTTTACGGTTTTCGAAGTTCCGTAAAATCTTTCTCGAAAAACGTTTCCGAACTAAATTAATCTCTTACATGATCAAATCTTGAGCAAATATATTTATAACTTATTTTTTTTAACGTTTTAATTATTTAAATCGGTTTTATCAATTAATGGCCGAAAATTACAAAAATGCCACCCATGCACAATAAATCAATTTTCGTAGCCATGCACACGTAAACATTTAAATAATTAATCACATATCGCAAATAAATCAATCACATGCATTTAAACACCGAAAATTAATTTCTAAGCCGGTACTCTACCGCCGCTAATTTCCGATTCACCGCATTTTCAAAAATTCCATATTTTGAAAATTAGGGGTATTACATTCACTCCCCCTTATAAAAATTCGTCCTCGAATTTTCATAATCTTTTTTTTTTCCTTTCAACTTTATACCTTTCCTTTCCATTTCCGTAACTCGGAACTTTTTCCGACTCAAAGGTAATTCTACCTTCCATACCACAACATTTTCTTAACGGAAATTCTCACATACTATAACGCACTTGCTAAGGCTATACTTAATCTTAACTTAAGCATGCCACCAAATAAATCTACTCCATAACTTAATATTTTCATGGGATTTCTATGGTCAAGTTTAACTAACTTCTAGTTATCACTTAACTACACAATTATCCTATATTCACTTAGGATAACCACATAATGTCTATACCACTTTATCTTCTATTACTTTCTCATTTAATTTAAATTTTTCTATAGACTTTCCAAATCATACATATATTTTTCTCTTTTAGAATAACCCAATCTCGTTATTCTAAAGATTTTAGAATTTGACATACTTAACCAAAATAAAAATTTTATCTATACAAAATTTTCATTATCTTCGGGAGTACTTGCCCATTTTTACTCACTTTAAAATTTTACAAAATTTTTTTTATAAAATTTTGGCCGACACAACTTTTTCTTGAAAACATAAAATTTCGTTCATTACTTCTAATATAACCGTAGCTCGGGATAATGACGGCTCTCACTATCAAAGAGTTGCATTTCTCCTTTTAAATTTATTTTCATGATGAATGTAAATATTATCTTTATGCATTTTCAAAAAAATTTCATGCATGCCAAATATTTTATGTTGGGTCCGAGCTTGCTATACCGTTTTAAAATACCAACTTTAAAATTTTTTCGTAAGTTACTTTTGGATTTGTACTCCGAGAATGATTAAGATTTTCTTAATTCTAAATTTCTCTTATGATTTCTATTGCCCTTTTCTTTTTATCTTATTCCATTATTTTATTTATTTACCGTAAAATTCACATTCCACTCTACAACCGAATTATATTATTTTTTTTACGCTATATTACTCCAATTACCAATTCATTGAGTGAATTTATTTTACTAATTCCATTTTACCTTTTCATTCATGCTTCATTTTTTTTTTCTACTCATTTTATCATACTATTAATTCTATTTACCAATTATCTAACTTAAAACTTAAAACGTAACTTAATCTTAAAGAATACCTGTCGCTACTCCCGAGATCTAAATCTCTCTCCTAATCCAACGGAACATACTCCTCGGGATCCTCCTCCGGGTCTTCTTCCGGATCCTCCTCTTGCTCCTCATCATCGGGTATCATCGCTCCAAAAATAGGATTCTCGGTATAGGGATAAAAATAAGCTTGCGGTGGTGTTCCTCGGGCTAACATATACTCCTCTAATGCTAACTCACGTCCGTATAAGTACGGAAGTGGCCTCGCCCTCTCATTCAACAATCCGTAAAACTCATCACCTAATCCGTAAATGAAACGGGAATGAACATCCTCCGTATTCATCATCAAATCCGGTACCGCCGAATTAAACCTCATAAATTCCTCCATATACTCTCGAACCGATTTGCTTCCCCTAGTCAAAGTATCGAGATAACCTCCCAACAACACATACCTATACCTCTCACGGCTCTCGGTTCTAGCCACATCATCTAAAGCTTCGGCAACCCTTTCCTTAGCCTCAATAGCATTCATCTTAGCCTCCTTAAACTTGTCCACTCCCTTGGTGAACCAATCGGCTCTAAAGCTAGGGTTCGGTGGTTGCAACCCAACCTATTCCGATTGAAAGCCATTTCTAATAGCATTACTACCATTTTCAGCATTTGCGGTTTCCGGGGTCACACTTCTTAAAAACTGCTCTACATTCACGTTGACCGATCCGGCATCCGCAACATACCGATTCCCTTGTGACATGTTATCCGAATAGACATACTGTCACAAAATAAAATCCATGTGAATCCCGTGCACATTTAAACACACAATAATCACAATTATCACAATTTTCACATCATCACCGAACACATTTCGGTTCAACCAACATACCATGCAAAAATTAAATCACATACTCACTTTGCACATTTTTCACATAGCAATTACACCACAAATTTTCGGTTTCAATAACCCAATCAAATCTCAATTATCAATCACGTAATTGCAAATATTCACAAAATCACATTCCCAATTATCACATCAAACAATTGCAATTAATCACCAAATCACATTCTCAAGTATTAAATCACATAATTGCAATCAATCACAAAATCACATTATCGTTTAATCACAACATCACAAATTCAATTCCTAGGGAACACTACGGAATGGAATTTTGAAAAACGATAACTTAGTCAAGACATGACATCAATTTCCTATTTTGCTGCAGTAGATTTCCTAGGGATACTCATTCCTTCCTAGGAACTCGATAAACAACTCAACTTTTCATATCACACCACATCATTAAAAATTTCGATTCGCACATCGAAAATAAAATCACAATCTTTTCGTTTTACAAAAATTTTCGATTCTCGTCTCGAAAATAAAATCACTTTTTCACGCAATGGCCCAATTAATCAACCATTGCTCTGATACCACCTTTGTCACGACCCGATTCCCGGATCGAGACCGGCGCTAGGGAATGGGAGTGGTTGCTCCGAAACCCGTAGCAAGCCTTAAAATAAAATCCATTTTTTTCATTAAAACAATTTAACTTTTCTTTAAAAAGTTTTCTCATATAAATTTGTTTCGAAATTCACTATAAATTTTTCGCGGAATAAAATCATATATTTTAAATTCCGAAACATAAATACTAGGTCAACCATTACACGGGACCTCTTTTCCATTTTCACAACATGTCAACTTTTATAACCCTTTTTCAAAACGTTTTTAGGGTGAGACATGCAAATCTCATTTATGCCACGTCGGGCCCACATATACATTTTGTCTCGATGCCAACAGTTTCATTACTGTTTCCACATTTATCTCGGTATCTCAAATACCCGAGAGGCATCACAAAATAATTATAATAAGCATGCATATATAAATATAATAATAACAAAGCGATGATAATTAAACAGAGTATTATCGTGGCAGTTCATCATAAATTAAAGCATGCTAAAGAGTTCCGTCTATCTAGACATTACTACTGCAGCGCTAAGATAGGAAAAATATTTACAAAATACCACATCGCCCAAAATAGAGACTTCACGAAACAAGAATATGAAGCCTCACCAAAATGACAGTCTACGTACCTGAAAAATTGGTACAACAACGGGGTCAGATTTACTGGTGAGTTGACATCTTACAAACACACATTAAATAATTTAACTCGTCATAAAATAGATATATTTAAATATTTACTACCGGTTCAATCACTGAAACGTAAAGCTTTTGAAATGAAATGCAGTTTCTAATCCATATTCCTCTAAGTCTCCTTTCAGACTTAGATTAATAAACTAGTCGGCTGAACCCGTAGATTCACTCGACTCTAGTTTATTTTCCACTATCCTTTACAGTTCTAAACCTTTCTTTAGACTGTTCCCAACTTTTCTCATGAACTCAACGACCGATAACATTAAGTGTTCCATGACGCCGTTAGTTCTTAAATCAATCGGCCGAACTCTATCGTTCTGTCACCGTTAACTTGTTCGGGGTTCTAGACCGTCGTCTTAGAAGCTCTCCCGCAATGTCTGGATCGTCGTCTCAGACTTCTAGACCGTCGTCTAGATTTCCACATCCACTTAACGTAAAAATAAATATGCATGCAATAACTAGTGATCACATAGTCCTATTATAGCCCAAATAGGATGGCACGTTTCATAGACTCATTCCATAATAATTTTATTTACTCAAAATAAATATACGATATATTTAAAATGCTTTACGATATTAATTTTTTTCACATTAAAGTAATAATAGTAATTTTATTACTTTAATGTATGCATGTAATAATGCAAACTCACAGACTGTCGTTCCACAATTATATACGCATGCTAATCCACAATTAGCTCCTCGGCAATTACTCAATCATTGCCCCGTGAATGTCTCGCATTCCGAGATTGACCTTTCGTCAATTCTCTAAACGTTTGTTAATCAAAACGTTTCCCACTAATCATCACGATCGACATCGTGGCCCGTACATACACTACGTATCGGGTTCAATCTTAGGAATCCAATTAAATTCATAATTTGGTCCATCTAAACCTTAGGTAAATTTTACCATTTTATCCTTTCGGAAAAATTCCCATATTTTAAAAATATTATTCGGTCCTTATAAATTTTCCATTACACATTTTATCAAAAATTATATCATGCATCACATTTAAATTGATCTTTTAAACAATCTAAATAATCATGCAAAATCATAATAAACACAACAAATTATCAATGAATAGAAAATCATAGTACTATTCGGCAATCACAAATAAATTACCCACAAATCTTTATTTTAAAATCTTAAATATATAACACACACATTCACCCATTTAACAATTTTTAACCCAAAACAATTTATCTCATAAATATTTCTTTTTTATCTCATTGTTTTCGGTTTCAAGGAAAAATTGTTACATTTTTACACTTTGAACTTTGAAACCACCAAATTTTCTTAAATAATTTAAAACATTTTAGATCATAAGATTTCAAACCCTATTTCATGAAAAATCTTGAAAATATTCGGCTCATTATACCATAATCTTAACCCTTTAAATTTTTCTTTTAAAAACCTTTAAGTTTCCTCAAGAATCAAGCTTTAACAATAGAAATATAAATTTCCAGCTTTTAAGCTTAGTTCAAAACACTTGTTCAAGTTGAAAATAAAATTTTAACACATAACTACCTTAAAAATTTTGAATCTTTTAAAACCAATCTTTACCCATGTTTTATTTCACTCTTAAAAACCACAATCCATGATTGCATGTAGGTTTTAAACTCTTGAACTAAAATTTTATTAAAACCGAAATTTTTCAAAAACAAACAACACTCAAATATTTAATCCTCTTAAGAAAACACATTTTGAAAGAAAGATCACATTTTTAAAACTTTAAGTAAACCTTCCATTAAAGCATAAAACCCAAGAAGAAGAAGAAGAATGGTCACCCACAAAAATAATCACATAACACCCATTTAAAAGCTTTTAATCTTACCTTTTCAAAAGCTTGAGTTAAAAAGTTAATGGGGTTTGTTATTTTCCTAGGGTTTGGTTTGGCCAAGACAAGAAAAAGAAGAGAGTGACTTTTGGTTTCTCTACAATCTTATTTGCTCCTAAGAAAATGGAGAAAAGACAAAGATTTCCACTTATAGCATTTTTCATTGAAAAACTGTGGGGTCTAAGTTGCCCTTTTTCATCTCAATCATTAGCTCCACTCTTAGTCATATCTTAGGCTACATGCATGTTGACAAGTGTACAATATGTGTCATTTCTTACTCACTTGCTTTCTCCCCAAGTTATAATCTTAGCTTATTTAATTATTTTTACGGTTTTCGAAGTTCCGTAAAATCTTTCTCGAAAAACGTTTCCGAACTAAATTAATCTCTTACATGATCAAATCTTGAGCAAATATATTTATAACTTATTTTTTTTAACGTTTTAATTATTTAAATCGGTTTTATCAATTAATGGCCGAAAATTACAAAAATGCCACCCATGCACAATAAATCAATTTTCGTAGCCATGCACACGTAAACATTTAAATAATTAATCACATATCGCAAATAAATCAATCACATGCATTTAAACACCGAAAATTAATTTCTAAGCCGGTACTCTACCGCCGCTAATTTCCGATTCACCGCATTTTCAAAAATTCCATATTTTGAAAATTAGGGGTATTACATTCACTCCCCCTTATAAAAATTCGTCCTCGAATTTTCATAATCTTTTTTTTTTTCCTTTCAACTTTATACCTTTCCTTTCCATTTCCGTAACTCGGAACTTTTTCCGACTCAAAGGTAATTCTACCTTCCATACCACAACATTTTCTTAACGGAAATTCTCACATACTATAACGCACTTGCTAAGGCTATACTTAATCTTAACTTAAGCATGCCACCAAATAAATCTACTCCATAACTTAATATTTTCATGGGATTTCTATGGTCAAGTTTAACTAACTTCTAGTTATCACTTAACTACACAATTATCCTATATTCACTTAGGATAACCACATAATGTCTATACCACTTTATCTTCTATTACTTTCTCATTTAATTTAAATTTTTCTATAGACTTTCCAAATCATACATATATTTTTCTCTTTTAGAATAACCCAATCTCGTTATTCTAAAGATTTTAGAATTTGACATACTTAACCAAAATAAAAATTTTATCTATACAAAATTTTCATTATCTTCGGGAGTACTTGCCCATTTTTACTCACTTTAAAATTTTACAAAAATTTTTTTATAAAATTTTGGCCGACACAACTTTTTCTTGAAAACATAAAATTTCGTTCATTACTTCTAATATAACCGTAGCTCGGGATAATGACGGCTCTCACTATCAAAGAGTTGCATTTCTCCTTTTAAATTTATTTTCATGATGAATGTAAATATTATCTTTATGCATTTTCAAAAAAATTTCATGCATGCCAAATATTTTATGTTGGGTCCGAGCTTGCTATACCGTTTTAAAATACCAACTTTAAAATTTTTTCGTAAGTTACTTTTGGATTTGTACTCCGAGAATGATTAAGATTTTCTTAATCCTAAATTTCTCTTATGATTTCTATTGCCCTTTTCTTTTTATCTTATTCCATTATTTTATTTATTTACCGTAAAATTCACATTCCACTCTACAACCGAATTATATTATTTTTTTTTTACGCTATATTACTCCAATTACCAATTCATTGAGTGAATTTATTTTACTAATTCCATTTTACCTTTTCATTCATGCTTCATTTTTTTTCTACTCATTTTATCATACTATTAATTCTATTTACCAATTATCTAACTTAAAACTTAAAACGTAACTTAATCTTAAAGAATACCTGTCGCTACTCCCGAGATCTAAATCTCTCTCCTAATCCAACGGAACATACTCCTCGGGATCCTCCTCCGGGTCTTCTTCCGGATCCTCCTCTTGCTCCTCATCATCGGGTATCATCGCTCCAAAAATAGGATTCTCGGTATAGGGATAAAAATAAGCTTGCGGTGGTGTTCCTCGGGCTAACATATACTCCTCTAATGCTAACTCACGTCCGTATAAGTACGGAAGTGGCCTCGCCCTCTCATTCAACAATCCGTAAAACTCATCACCTAATCCGTAAATGAAACGGGAATGAACATCCTCCGTATTCATCATCAAATCCGGTACCGCCGAATTAAACCTCATAAATTCCTCCATATACTCTCGAACCGATTTGCTTCCCCTAGTCAAAGTATCGAGATAACCTCCCAACAACACATACCTATACCTCTCACGGCTCTCGGTTCTAGCCACATCATCTAAAGCTTCGGCAACCCTTTCCTTAGCCTCAATAGCATTCATCTTAGCCTCCTTAAACTTGTCCATTCCCTTGGTGAACCAATCGGCTCTAAAGCTAGGGTTCGGTGGTTGCAACCCAACCGATTCCGATTGAAAGCCATTTCCAATAGCATTACTACCATTTTCAGCATTTGCGGTTTCCGGGGTCACACTTCTTAAAAACTGCTCTACATTCACGTTGACCGATCCGGCATCCGCAACATACCGATTCCCTTGTGACATGTTATCCGAAAATCTAGACATACTGTCACAAAATAAAATCCATGTGAATCCCGTGCACATTTAAACACACAATAATCACAATTATCACAATTTTCACATCATCACCGAACACATTTCGGTTCAACCAACATACCATGCAAAAATTAAATCACATACTCACTTTGCACATTTTTCACATAGCAATTACACCACAAATTTTCGGTTTCAATAACCCAATCAAATCTCAATTATCAATCACGTAATTGCAAATATTCACAAAATCACATTCCCAATTATCACATCAAACAATTGCAATTAATCACCAAATCACATTCTCAAGTATTAAATCACATAATTGCAATCAATCACAAAATCACATTATCATTTAATCACAACATCACAAATTCAATTCCTAGGGAACACTACGGAATGGAATTTTGAAAAACGATAACTTAGTCAAGACATGACATCGATTTCCTATTTTGCTGTAGTAGATTTCCTAGGGATACTCATTCCTTCCTAGGAACTCGATAAACAACTCAACTTTTCATATCACACCACATCATTAAAAATTTCGATTCGCACATCGAAAATAAAATCACAATCTTTTCGTTTTACAAAAATTTTCGATTCTCGTCTCGAAAATAAAATCACTTTTTCACGCAATGGCCCAATTAATCAACCATTGCTCTGATACCACCTTTGTCACGACCCGATTCCCGGATCGAGACCGGCGCTAGGGAATGGGAGTGGTTGCTCCGAAACCCGTAGCAAGCCTTAAAATAAAATCCATTTTTTTCATTAAAACAATTTAACTTTTCTTTAAAAAGTTTTCTCATATAAATTTGTTTCGAAATTCACTATAAATTTTTCGCGGAATAAAATCATATATTTTAAATTCCGAAACATAAATACTAGGTCAACCATTACACGGGACCTCTTTTCCATTTTCACAACATGTCAACTTTTATAACCCTTTTTCAAAACGTTTTTAGGGTGAGACATGCAAATCTCATTTATGCCACGTCGGGCCCACATATACATTTTGTCTCGATGCCAACAGTTTCATTACTGTTTCCACATTTATCTCGGTATCTCAAATACCCGAGAGGCATCACAAAATAATTATAATAAGCATGCATATATAAATATAATAATAACAAAGCGATGATAATTAGACAGAGTATTATCGTGGCAGTTCATCGTAAATTAAAGCATGCTAAAGAGTTCCGTCTATCTAGACATTACTACTGCAGCGCTAAGATAGGAAAAATATTTACAAAATACCACATCGCCCAAAATAGAGACTTCACGAAACAAGAATATGAAGCCTCACCAAAATGACAGTCTACGTACCTGAAAAATTGGTACAACAACGGGGTCAGATTTACTGGTGAGTTGACATCTTACAAACACACATTAAATAATTTAACTCGTCATAAAATAGATATATTTAAATATTTACTACCGGTTCAATCACAGAAACGTAAAGCTTTTGAAATGAAATGCAGTTTCTAATCCATATTCCTCTAAGTCTCCTTTCAGACTTAGATTAATAAACTAGTCGGCTGAACCCGTAGATTCACTCGACTCTAGTTTATTTTCCACTATCCTTTACAGTTCTAAACCTTTCTTTAGACTGTTCCCAACTTTTCTCATGAACTCAACGACCGATAACATTAAGTGTTCCATGACGCCGTTAGTTCTTAAATCAATCGGCCGAACTCTATCGTTCTGTCACCGTTAACTTGTTCGGGGTTCTAGACCGTCGTCTTAGAAGCTCTCCCGCAATGTCTGGACCGTCGTCTCAGACTTCTAGACCGTCGTCTAGATTTCCACATCCACTTAACGTAAAAATAAATATGCATGCAATAACTAGTGATCACATAGTCCTATTATAGCCCAAATAGGATGGCACGTTTCATAGACTCATTCCATAATAATTTTATTTACTCAAAATAAATATACGATATATTTAAAATGCTTTACGATATTAATTTTTTTCACATTAAAGTAATAATAGTAATTTTATTACTTTAATGTATGCATGTAATAATGCAAACTCACAGACTGTCGTTCCACAATTATATACGCATGCTAATCCACAATTAGCTCCTCGGCAATTACTCAATCATTGCCCCGTGAATGTCTCGCATTCCGAGATTGACCTTTCGTCAATTCTCTAAACGTTTGTTAATCAAAACGTTTCCCACTAATCATCACGATCGACATCGTGGCCCGTACATACACTACGTATCAGGTTCAATCTTAGGAATCCAATTAAATTCATAATTTGGTCCATCTAAACCTTAGGTAAATTTTACCATTTTATCCTTTCAGAAAAATTCCCATATTTTAAAAATATTATTCGGTCCTTATAAATTTTCCATTACACATTTTATCAAAAATTATATCATGCATCACATTTAAATTGATCTTTTAAACAATCTAAATAATCATGCAAAATCATAATAAACACAACAAATTATCAATGAATAGAAAATCATAGTACTATTCGGCAATCACAAATAAATTACCCACAAATCTTTATTTTAAAATCTTAAATATATAACACACACATTCACCCATTTAACAATTTTTAACCCAAAACAATTTATCTCATAAATATTTCTTTTTTATCTCATTGTTTTCGGTTTCAAGGAAAAATTGTTAAATTTTTACACTTTGAACTTTGAAACCACCAAATTTTCTTAAATAATTTAAAATATTTTAGATCATAAGATTTCAAACCCTATTTCATGAAAAATCTTGAAAATATTCGGCTCATTATACCATAATCTTAACCCTTTAAATTTTTCTTTTAAAAACCTTTAAGTTTCCTCAAGAATCAAGCTTTAACACTAAAAATATAAATTTCCAGCTTTTAAGCTTAGTTCAAAACACTTGTTCAAGTTGAAAATAAAATTTTAACACATAACTACCTTAAAAATTTTGAATCTTTTAAAACCAATCTTTACCCATGTTTTATTTCACTCTTAAAAACCACAATCCATGATTGCATGTAGGTTTTAAACTCTTGAACTAAAATTTTATTAAAACCGAAATTTTTCAAAAACAAACAACACCCAAATATTTAATCCTCTTAAGAAAACACATTTTGAAAGAAAGATCACATTTTTAAAACTTTAAGTAAACCTTCCATTAAAGCATAAAACCCAAGAAGAAGAAGAAGAATGGTCACCCACAAAAATAATCACATAACACCCATTTAAAAGCTTTTAATCTTACCTTTTCAAAAGCTTGAGTTAAAAAGTTAATGGGGTTTGTTATTTTCCTAGGGTTTGGTTCGGCCAAGACAAGAAAAAGAAGAGAGTGACTTTTGGTTTCTCTACAATCTTATTTGCTCCTAAGAAAATGGAGAAAAGACAAAGATTTCCACTTATAGCATTTTTCATTGAAAAATTGTGGGGTCTAAGTTGCCCTTTTTCATCTCAATCATTAGCTCCACTCTTAGTCATATCTTAGGCTACATGCATGTTGACAAGTGTCCAATATGTGTCATTTCTTACTCACTTGCTTTCTCCCCAAGTTAAGCTAATCTTAGCTTATTTAATTATTTTTACGGTTTTTGAAGTTCCGTAAAATCTTTCTCGAAAAACGTTTCCGAACTAAATTAATCTCTTACATGATCAAATCTTGAGCAAATATATTTATAACTTATTTTTTTTAACGTTTTAATTATTTAAATCGGTTTTATCAATTAATGGCCGAAAATTACAAAAATGCCACCCATGCACAATAAATCAATTTTCGTAGCCATGCACACGTAAACATTTAAATAATTAATCACATATCGCAAATAAATCAATCACATGCATTTAAACACCGAAAATTAATTTCTAAGCCGGTACTCTACCGCCGCTAATTTCCGATTCACCGCATTTTCAAAAATTCCATATTTTGAAAATTAGGGGTATTACATAACCTGATGACAGGAGAGGAAGGCCAGAGGAGAACAGACGATTCGCCCCCCAGACAAGATATGAATCGAGATATGATCCCAGAGATGACGAGAACAACTTCACCCTGCTAAACACCAGCCGAACTAATGTCCTCATGTGGATCAAAGAAAATGTCAAAAACGTGGTATGGCCACCAAAGATGAAAGCAGAGATAAGAGACACCAGAAAGTACTGCAAATTTCACGACGATTACGGACATGAAACAGATAGCTGCAGAGACTTAAAGGTCGAGATCGAAAGGATGATCGACACAGGCGAGCTGAGGAAATTTGTGGCCCGAAAAGAGAAGAGCAATGACAAAGGAGAAAAAAGAAGCAGAGAAGACAAGCCGAAAGAGAAAGAAGACGAACGCCCATCCAAAATATTGGGAACCATACACATGATTAATGGAGGAGGACATAGCAGCTCCACGATCAGGAGAAAGCAGAGGAAAGAAGTGATGAACATAAGAGAAACTCACATGCCACCGGTGATCTTTTATGTAGAAGACTATGAATACGTCAAAGCACCCCACAACGATGCTTTGGTAATAACTACTATCATTGAAAATTGGAACATGGAGCGAATCCTAATCGACGAAGGAAGCGCGGTAAAACTCATGACAAACGCAGCATACAAAATGCTTGGAGGAACGGCGTCAAGGCTACGCCGAGTCCCAATTCCGCTATCAGGACTCGGTGGCCCCTCCATCACTCCACTGGGAGCAGTCACCTTGGAAGTAATAATCGGCCCAGAAAGAGGAATAAACAAGAAAGTCATGTCACTATTTAACATAGTGGACATGAAATTAACATACAATGCCATCCTAGGAAGACCTTTCCTCCATAATTCGGCGGCAGTAACTAGCATAAGAGCATTGGCAATGAAAATACCAACCGAAAAAGGAGTAGTGACGCTGAGAGGAGACCAAGGAATAGCCAAGAAGTGCTATGACGAGTCAGTAGTGGATCTCCAAGAAAACAAGACCGAAAAGAAGGAAGAATAGGAACGGAAAACGACCCATCATCGGTAACGACTTTATGTCTTACCAGATGGCGTCAAATCTATCTTTAATATTTTGTATGCCATCTTTTTATCAATAAAAGTTCAATTTTCCTACTATATGATTAGCCAGACGAACCAATAAAGAAATAAAAATCAAGAACAGCCACGAATGATTAAATCAAAGATGAAAGAAGAAAAAATAAGTTAAAGATCAAACTCAAGAAAGGCAAAATCACCAAACAAGGCGAATCAACACGAAAAGGCTGATAGCCAAGAAAATGAGTTTAAATTAACTCAAGGCAAAATCGCCAAACTAGGCAAATCGCCACAAAAGGCGGATAGCCAAGAAAAACGAGTTTAAATTAACTCAGAAAAGGCAAATCGCCAAAAAAGAGTTTAGATTAACTCAAAACACAAAGAGTTTAGATTAACTCGAAATAAAAACAAAAATAAAAGAGTTTAGATTAACTCTATAAAAAAGCAACGCCAAGAACAGGGTTTAGAATAACCCTCGAAGTAAGACAATTACATAAACAAAAAACTGATATAAGGCGAAAGCGCACTTTAGGAGAAGCACGAAGAAAATATATTCATAGATTGCGAATTACAGAAAACAAAATTTGTACATTATCAAATACAATCAAAAGAAAAACTACTGGACACGGTCCTTAGATATCTTGACAAGAAGATCACGAGCGATGGCCTGGGAATCCAACCCATTAACTCCAGAAAGATCAATATTAGGATTCTGCTCCAGAAGTTTCCTCCCAATAACAAGGCGATACTCGCTTATCAAAGCAGAATAAAAAGCCTTCGTATCCAGTAAACGGATGTGAAGACCTTCAACCTCCGACCTTAGCTTATCCCTCTCCCCACCAACGAGGGTATTGATTCGAATAAGCTCCTCAATCTCTTGAGTCAAGTCATTGGTTTTCTTCTCGATCACTTTAACTTGGCGATCGTTAATCGCATCCTGCGCCTTCAGTTGCGCCAAAAGGGAATCATGCTCTTCCAAAGACGCCTTCAACTTTGCCCTCTCAGACTCGGAAGTCGCCAAAAGAGAAGACAGGCGCTCGACCTCCTCCTCAGCACACTGCCGGCGGTCATTCAATACCAAAACAGATTGAAGAGCCTACAACACCAAAATTAGATCAGTAAGAAAACAACAGAATCAAACAATATTATATTCAAGAAAGAAAACACTTACAGAGAAACCATGAAAACAAGCCAGATCGGAAAGCTCCTGACCCGGCCTAGCACAAAACCACGTGACATCATCAGGAATCGCCAAAGTTCGGATATATTCCGCCAACACTCTAGGATTCAGCAAACTAGCGGGATCCTGACCTTCGACCCACTGCACCAAATCCGGGGCAGAAGAAGAGCTTCCAGGAAGACTCTCCCTCGATGGAGAACCATCGCCAACTCGACGTCTCTTCCTAGACGGAGAATCCAGGTCTCGATCCAAGGAAATCTCTCTCGAATCAGCAACAACCAGCCCATCTGAATTCACATCCCCAACTCCCCCCGAGACGGTAAATGATGCTAGAGGGGGAAGTAGCGATGGAACCGCCTCGTCACCTACTGGATCATCCAAGTCATCATCATCATCTACAACAATAACCTCATCACCCGCAGGCAACGCTATCTCTTCGGGAGCGATGGGAATATCAGCAGGAGCTACATCCACATCAACGTCGTCAGGAATAATGTTGGCGATGTGAGCGTCAGGACCGCCCATCAGAACGTCCAAATCTATTTAAAACCCGGAAAGGAAATCGTCAGAAGAAGAAGACATCCTACAAAAGAAACATCAAAAAGAACTTAAGCAAATTAATATACCTTGAATAAAGGAGTAGCGAAGATCCGCCAAGCCTCGAGGAGGATCCTCCAAAGGAAACCATCGATGCCGAAGATGACTATTAACCAAGACATCTAGAACGGGACGCGATATAGCACCATAGAAAGATATGTCGAAAGCAAGTTTTGACTCGGATAAACTTAAAGGAGACGGACAACTCTGAACTTGGTGAGAAGAAAAACCATCCGAAAAATGAAGAAAAGCAAATTTATGGTAAACAATAAAGAAACGCCTTCGCCAGCGACTGGTTAGGCAAGGAAGATAAATACGAGATCGCCCTTCTCTGCCAAGGGCGAAAACGAAGCAAACATCGCACTTCCTAAAGTCTACGAAATAATACAACACGTTGAGAGAAGGGGCACAACCCCGAAGCCTACACGCCTCCGAAAAGGCGAGCACTACTTTAATCATACCGGGATAAAGTTGTCCCAGAGCGACCTTTAAATCCCTGCACACTTCTACTAAAAACGAGTCTAAAGGAAACCTAAGACCAGCAGCAAACTGCTCCTCGAAAAGAACCGCCCTACAAGAAGAACCCGGAGAATCGGAGGCAGCCATATCGGCACCAGGTAATATTACCCTATAATCGAAAGGAAAGATATACTTAAAATAGATATCTAAGACTTCACTCCTACGAACCTTTGATCTAGTAAAAGCCATAGTAGCGCATGCATCTTCCACTCGACTAAGAGGCATCCTAGAACAGGAAATCACAAATATAAATACAAAATAAAGATCAAACAAGAAATATATTGAAGAACACATTGAAGAACACATCGAAGAACACCAAGAACAGAAAAGGAATTTCCAGAACAATGATCATGAAGAACATATACAAGGAAGAAAACCATATTAACATCCAAGTAACAAAAGGGAACATACCTGAAGATCTGGATAAAACAAGTCACGAAGAACCAAATAATCAGACAAAGAACGAAGAGGAAATAGTTGCAGAAATAAGAACAAATTTGAAAAGCAAGTGAGAGGGAAAAGAAGAAATGCAAAGAGATTAAATATGAAGAGTTTTGAATAAATCATTAATCGTTAAATCACTAAATGTCGACACGTGGCAACGCAGAATCTTACTAAAGAAGAAACGTCACCCACAAACATATGAAACGACTCGCCCGGAATACAAAGCGACTCGCCCGTATAAGGGGACTCAGCTCCAAAAGAGCTAAAATCCACTAAGGCATGAATACCAACTACTTCAGCTCACTTGCGGGGGGGCTAATGATGGATACCGAATCCCATAATAAATATAATGGAGCCGAGTCACAGGAGATCCACTCTCAAGTGATACCGGACTCCCCCTAAAGATCCGAAGATATGAAGGATACGCTGAATCCCTTAAGATTCGGTGATATGCTAATAAAGACCGAATCCTTAGAGATTCGGAGATATGCCAATAAAGACCGAATCCCAAATGACCCGCCCAAAGCGCGTCAGGTCCGGGATTCGGCTAATCGACTAAAAATGGAAGTATTGTCCTATTCGGACATAAACACTATATATGGAAGGATAAGCTCTACTTTAGGAAGATGAGACTATTTAGAAAGACGTTCCTAAATAGGATTCTTATCAGATTAAGGTAGATCACGACTAATCAGGAGAATCCCTACGATATCGCCGAATCCCTACAAAGTAGGATTCACCTGCCTAATACGACTCTACTAGGTATATTCGACTACTATAAAAGGAGCACGAGGTATGCCTAGAATCACGATTACATTCATATACACAAAACGCTGCTCAAAGCTCTAAACTGACTTTAGCATCGGAGAGTTAATCGGACAACCACCGTCCGGTTAGCTTCTACCTTGTTTTGCAGGTCTACTTACCGGTTCAGAAGGCAGACTCCATCAATAATACATAAACAAAATAATAATATTTTTATTATATTAAATTAAAATTTATTTATATATCATTCATCTGATCTGAGTAAACTTAAAGAAAATAAAAAAAAATTAAATTCAGGGAAGCCATTATCCGATTAATTTTTTTTTTTTACATTTTCTTGCTCTAAAATTAAAAAAAAAATGAAATTGAACTTAGCTTTTAAAGCCAAATCTCTCAAAAATCTCTAAACCGCTTTTTAATTCTACATACCGTTAAAAAATTATCAATTTTATCTATGTAAATTTTTCGTTTTGAATTGTACCTTAGTTTTTTAATTTCTGACAATTTTTTATTTTAAAAATAAAATTATCCGAATAGCTAAGTTTAGGAACACATTTTTTTTTCATTCAAAAAAATACAAATAAATCCTTCATTTTTAATGAAAGATAATTAGATTTTTTTTTGTAAATCGTTTTTGTTTTATGTAAATGGTATTTTTAACGGTTTTTGATTTTAAAAAATTATTAATAATTAATACAAATTAAACAGAAAAATATTATTGTTTGTTAAATTATTGGGGTTAATTTGATATGTAAAGTTTTAAATTAAAAAGATTAAATTATTTTTTTAATTATTATGTATTAATTTAAAATGTTAAAAAAATTAGGATCATTTAAATTTTTTGACATCGAAAACTACCTCAGGAAAAAATAATCACCATAGTGGGGAGGGGGGGTTTTCGAGCCGAGTTGCCAAGATCAGAATAAACGTGATTTTATTTTTTTATTTTTAACTTTTTTGATATTTTGTAGTAAGTTGAGGGGTAAAATGATCCTTTGTTCAATTAAAAAATGGAGGACCAGCAAAATAACTGAAGCTCACATTTGCATAATTGAGCTTAGAAGTGAAGACAAGCACTGTTTGTTAAACACAACACACAACCGCTAGTTTGTGATATATATATAACTGGAAAACAAAACCATCTCCATCTCCTTTTCTTATTCATTTCCATGGATAACCTTTAATTCAATTCCCTCTATTTCCTTCTCCAAATTCTTCTATCTTATAGTCAATCAATGGGTTTAGCTTCAGCCATATACACTACCACATTTCAACCTCCTCTCAACAAATTTGATCCCGTCTCCCTTAGGGTTTCACCTCCCAAGTCTACCAGATTTCACTTGTCTCCTTCCCCCTCTTTTACAATCCATTTACATAATCACAGAGTTCCTCATTATTATCACCCAATTGCTTGCTCCAACGGCACTCAACACGACAATGATTTTTCCACTTCAGGTTAGTGTTTGCAGTCATTTCATTGTTGTTTAATCTCTTGCTTCTTCATTTTGCTGGCTCAACAATTCTTACTTATTTGTGCAGAACCTCCTCATTCACTGGATGAACCAGATGAGATAGATACAACTGACCCACATGGAGATTATACTACCTCTGTTAAAACTGTTGCTCTATGTGTGAGAAACTTCTTTCTTACTTATTGAGTTTCGGTTTCTTTATCTTTTGCTACTGCTTATTTTTATTAAAGATCAATGTAGTCTCATCCATTATTGTAGGTCTGCACTGCTGTTGCTTTTGGCATTGGTATTGGTTTCATTGATGGAGTTGGTAAAGCTTCTGAGTTCTTTGCTGGGTATATAAGCTCACTTGGCCCCCATGAAAAAGTCGTTTGACTTATCTTTCTGGGATGCTGCATTGCAATTTCTAGCGTAACCCGAACTTTACAATTTATCGTTTACACCAGAATGACCATGGATTCTTTCAGGTATATATTGGAGCAAAGTTTGTCAGTGGACAATCTATTTGTCTTTGTGCTGATTTTCAAATACTTCAAGGTGCCACTCATGTATCAGGTGCTTTATTGAGCCTACTTTTTGCTTGACAATCATTTATAGGATTTTTGCATGTTTTTTTTATGCTAATGGAAAATCCATGCGTTGAAAACACAGAATCGGGTGCTTTCGTTTGGAATTGCAGGCGCAATCATCTTTCGTTTGTCATTAATACTACTCGGGGCAGCTACTCTTCAGGTGGGCCAGTTCCTTCTTTTGCCCATTTTTTTATACTCTCTGATTGTGTACTTGCTGATTATTTTTGCTATTCTTATTGTTTTAGAGGTTTGAGGCTGTCAACTTATTTCTGGCTGCAATACTCCTGTACTCTTCATTCAAGGTGCCCATTTAAGAAAAATTACAAATATCACATGAATACATCTGTTTCTAGTTAACTTCTGCAATAGGCTACTTTGTATCATGTCCCTCTACATCATCAAGTTGTCATGATAGATTAATAATTACATGCTTATTAAGATTTATAGACTAAGAACTTGTAAACTGGGAAGTCTCCGCTTGGGGGTGGAAAACCATCTTCATTTCCCTTTCAAGCAGACACCCTGGACTAATAGTTGGTCGAGGGGATTGATCTGCCGATTCCAAGTCTCCAACGTTTTTTATTTATAAATATATCATTATGCTGCAGTTTATTTCACTAACTTATTTTTTAATCTTTTATTAGTAGTTGCTTTCTGCAGATTTTATTCGATTGATGTAAAATTGTAACCTTCTTTACATCGTTCTAGCTATTTGCCAGTGAAGATGATGACACTGATCTATCTGACAACTTTGTAGTGAAGACATGCCAGAAATACATCCCTGTCACATGTAACATCCTGCCTGTACTGATATTACTTCCTTAGTTCCTTTCTTCCATTTTTCTCTTCTTATATCTTTGTCCTAGTTCTGATGTATGTTCCATGTATGATAGCTTAAAAAAATCTTTCAGTATGTTATGGGCTTATAGAACTAGCTTCTGTCTTTCAAGAGAAAGGTGAGGAAGCCTGGATCCTAGGTCAAAATCATAAATATCAAGGTGGAGTAATTCATATAGAAATAGATTAAATGGTTAATTTTTCCAAATAAAAAAACTGTAGTTTTTCCTAGATTTACTCCTAACAGTTAAAAGTCCTGTTTCACCGAGTTAGAGCTTACATTGTCCTAGGAAACACTTAAATAGTTGGAAATCCGGATTTCCCAGATTATAGGTCCTAGGTTCATACATCATCAGGGATGGGGCTGGAAGTTGGTTTACTGAATGAGGGAGGCAACAGCCTATAACGCTGCTCGAGTCTTAATCACCTTCTGATGAACATAAGCAGGGGGGAAAAGGAAAACCAAATAAATGTAAAAAAGAAAAAAAATTGTTATGTAATTATGCACTTACATGATCATACGTTTGGAGTTTTGTGTTTGAATTTCTTAATATGTTGCAGCTAATTATGATGGGAATCGCTTCTTCACGAATCAAGATGGCGTATGGAAAGTAAGTCTTGAATAGGATGTGACTGTAGCCTTTTGTTGAGTATGTTTTGGCATCATAATCTAGCATTCCAAGTTTGTTTCTCTCCTAAGATTTATACTTGGTTTCTAACAGGCATTACCCATTTTGGGCAGGCCACACCTTTACTTCTCACAGTAGCAGTTATTGAGCTCAGTGATATAGCATTCGCAGTAGGTCTATCATTCTTATCCTTGTGATACTAATGAATATATGTATCTGTAAAATTCCTAATACTATGTTCTTTCATTTCAACTTGTCTAGGTTGATTCAATTCCAGCTGTTTTTGGTGTCACGCGGGATCCTTTCATAGTTTGTAGTTCCAATCTCTTTGCCATCTTAGGTAATTGTTTGTTACAATAGACATTACTGAGCTATTTCAAATTATGGACTGTAAGTTGATAACTATAACTTTCAACTTATAATTTGGGTTCACGGCATTTCTTTTACACTATTTGAGCTATTTCAATTGAATGACACATGAGGTTTCAGTTTAATGAAGATTTACTTTGGTATCAAGTGTGTAACTGTTTTTAGATGCTCACTGGCCACTTATCTGTCTAATGTAGGTCTAAGGTCGCTTTACACTCTCATTTCTGCGAGTATGGCAGAGTTGGAATATTTACAGGTAAAGTTTCTCATTATTGTTTCACGACTTCTTCCATTTACCTTTTATGCAAGATCATGATGGTGCACCTTCTAAAGCTACATTTTCTCTAATATCTAAGTCATCAGACTGATTTTTCGTTTGCAAATTCCCATTTATTGGACTTCTCAAACCTTAATCTGACAGCTTAAGGTAGGAGGTGGATCACGCAAATTCAAGAGACCTATACTGTGCTCCTTAGCATCCAACATTTTTTTGCTCATTTCTGTTATCATGCTGATCTCTTTGCTTTTGATGCATGCCCTCACATTCTTTCCCAAAACATCCTCAGAATCACTGCACTACAATTGAAAAATCTCTCTATTCTCTAATCAATTCTCTTATTCTAAAATAAACTGATTGTTGCCAAAAAGAAAAAGGTCATATATGAGTGAGAGGGCATAAGAAGAGGAACTATGCGAGGGTATTTTGTACAGCGATAGCGACATACATCTGTAATAAGTGAGAAAATATGAGAGTTAAGTGCTTTAGAATGGACATATATAAGCCATTGGTATGTCATAATTTAACTCCTTTAACATCTATACAGAGCTATGAAATAATCATCTCCCAATAATAGTAATGTACAGCTTGTTGAGAAATATGAACTCGTATGCATAATCTTCTGGGTTTGTTTTCTACTTTTCAGCCTTCCATTGCTGTTGTTCTAGGCTTCATTGGGTGTAAAATGATCCTCGATTTCTTTGGTCGGTAACTTGAATCCGTCCCACTAGTATTTTTATATTTTGGTCTCACTTCATTTTAAATGAGTGAAAATATTTGAAATTTCTGAATTCATACTGCAGGGATTCATGTATCAACGGAGGCATCGCTTGGTGTTGTTGCAACAAGCCTTTGCACAGGCGTGGTGTTGAGTTTATTAAAGAAGTCGGACTAGGCTATCGGAGTACAGGAAAAGTGATAACCGTGTTCCGTAAATACTTTTTGACACAATAAAGCAGCCGAAGTGGCGGACTTCTATTTTCATGTCAAGAGTTCAAACAATCATAGAGGAATAGGAGATGTTCTTTTAAGCAGGAACTCATAATTGATGTTCCTTTTCATGTAAAAATTATAATTGGTTTGGAGATGAAACCTTGAGGGATCATCTTGTAAGGTATATCTCACCAAAAAGATGTAGTTTTTAATGTATTTAAATGTAATGTACTTATCTGAAATTAATCACAACCAGTAAGTTGTTTGAAAGTCTTAATTAATAATCACAACAAAATTCTGAGTTATCTGATGTCCTCAACATGAGCAATAATATTAGTGTTTTAATTTAATTTTAATTTTATTCATAAATCACAAATTATTAAATTATTAAAATTTATAAAATAAATAACAACACTTTTTGACTAAATTGTAATTTTGCCACGATTTTAAATATTGTCAGTTACATTTATCACTTTTTTAACACTCAACATTTTTATTTTGTTAGATAATTATAAAATTTTATAATTATATCAAGTTAGTGGATGGTTCATAATAAATTCACCTAAGAATTTTTGAAAATATGACATTCATTAATCACTAATGTATATATCACACTTATTAATGTTAAGCTAAAAGTAACAAACAATATTTTTCGAAATAAATTATAGAGCAAATAACTATAAAACCCCTCACATTTGACATAATTCACACTTTACTCCCTTCTGTTTGAAAATTAAATTATAAGGCCCCTCATTTTTGCTTCCGTCAACATTTTAGTCCCTCCATCCATTTTTTGTGTTAGTCAACAAAGTCAAAAAAACTTATGCGTAAATTAATTATCAAATATGAGGGACGAAATAGTTGACAAAAACAAAAGTGAGGGGTGAAATCGTTGAGAAAAATAAAAGTGGAGGACCAAATAGTTTTGTTAACTTCGTTGACTAACATTTAAAATGGACGGAAGGATTAAATTGTTGACAAAAACAAAAGTGAGGAGTTATATAGTTCAATTTTCAAACTGTGAATTATATCAAATGTGAGGGTGTTATAATAATTTGCTCTAAATAATACCATTAGTTAATTGAACCTAACGGAGAATTCAGACTTGGTTCAAATCAATTATTGTAATAATGAAATGTCATTTCATGATCGTCACTGCTAGTTGCTACGCTCTAAAAGCTGAGTGTCGCTGTAAATAAATAAGATTCCTCATAGTCATTCTTCTTCTCCTCCTCACCAACTAACTCAATGGCTGCGTAAGATTTCTTCTCTCTGTTTTTGTTTATTTTACATTTCCTCCATCTTTTAATATGCTGCTATATCTTTCATAAAATTCTGTTTTCATATAGTCTGGATAAGAGTGTAGAAGAGAAATTGCCTCCATCACTGGATGCAGCTGCTGAGCAACCTCCACTCTTTGATGGCGCCGCTAGGTACCTTCATTTTCTTTTAATTTATACATTTTCATACGTAACACACCCATAAACTCAGTTTATCTGTTTAATCTTTAAAATATATTCTAAAACTGTAATTCACATTTGATCCGAAGGTTGTATACAGCTTACATATGTCCATTTGCACAGCGAGTCTGGATCACCAGAAATTATAAGGTCCCTTTACTCATCCCGCTATATCTATCTCGTTTATTTATTTTTTTGATAATCGGGAAGGGAAGCGCTTGTGGGAGGAATTGAAACAGTTTACTGTACAACGCTTATACCATTTGAATTGTTGCAGGGTTTACAAGACAAGATCGAGCTGGTTCCTCTAGACCTTGGAGATAGGCCTACTTGGTACCCAGAGAAAGTTTATCCAACCAATAAGGTCCATTCTATCCTATTTCCATGTATTTTGTTCGAAAGGCATTGCTTTATTATGCTTTAATGCTCTTGGCTTGCTAAAAAGCTTTTGAAACATCAGTTTGCTATTTGTACTGCTTCCCTGAACTGCATGTTGTTGAACTTTATCCTTTATACCAATTGCACTTTTTGTTTTACTTGCTTTGTTTTGTGTTCGTGCCATCTTCCTTGTCGGTAGGTGCCAGCTCTGGATCATAATCAAAAAATTATTGGCGAGAGTCTCGATTTGATGAAATATGTAGATGCCAACTTTGAAGGCCCTTCTCTGCTTCCTGATGTAAGAATTTCTGCATATGCCTTTATGTTCATGTTGGAGGTTGTGCTAAATTAGTCATCTGATTTACCGTAGGATCCAACTAAGAAAGAGTTCGCTGAAGAGTTATTTTCATACAGTGACACGTTCAACAAAATTACGTTTTCTTCATTTAAGGGAGATGTTGAAAAAGAATCTGGTAGTCCTCCAGAGCTTTCTGTGGTTAAATGGGTGGCTTCTACTCATGAACTGTGCTAACCAAAGTCAATCATTTGCTTTAGGTCCTGCTTTTGATTATTTGGAAAATGCTCTTCAAAAATATGATGATGGTCCATTCCTTCTTGGCCAATTCAGTTTGGTAAGCTGTATTCCCAATTTGTTGCTGATTCTGCATCCTGTCTGTCTGATAAATATGGATTCTTTATTTTGCATTTTTGGAATATGGGTGTTCTTACTTGGACTTGGTTGTAAAATATGTCTTCTTCAGGCGGATATAGTTTATATTCCATTTGTTGAAAGATTACAGATCTTCTTATCAGAGGCATTCAAGCTTGATATTACTGCAGGCAGGCCTAAACTCGCATCCTGGATTGAGGTATGTTCGGTTTCTGTTCAGCGATACTCTTTTCTCTCTACATTTAAGGTGTACAATATGTAAAGAAATTGGCATACAATTTAACCCTAGAACAAGAATTTGGCATACTTTTTAATCCTCACAAGACTAAAATTATCTTCATAAAATCTACGCACAGGAGATGAACAAAATTGGGGCTTACAAGCAGACCAGAACAGATCCCAAAGAGATTGTTGTAACGTTCAACAAACGTTATCTGGTAAACTATCTAGACTCATCTCAAAATGTAAATATTGTATGACTGTGATAATGGCATGGAAGATACAATTCTTTTATTGTTTTGCTTGATTTGCAGGGTCGGTAAGGACCTTTATTTCCTGGGTTTGCATTAATATTACCTACATGCAATGGAACATAAGTTGGCTAAATAAGAGATTATGCGTCTCCAGTGTGTATATTGATGAACGATGTATGATGGTTTACGGAATGCATTATTAGTTCCACATTATATATATTGATGAATGATGTATGATGTATGCATTGTTAATGCTTTGAGAGCATGAATAAAGAAAGAGCAAGACTGAACCGATTATGGGTTCATGTACTATTTTATTTACGACTTTACATTGTTTTCAAAAATATTTACAAGTTGTATCTGTTTTATTTGCCAAAAATACCTTAATTTTAAAAATATTTTTTTTCACCTTTTTATTGATTTATGTTCTATATTTTTGTTTGTGTTTTTGTTTTTTATAATTTTTTATTAGTGTATCTATTTTGTGTTTTTAGTGTAACTAAGGGAGAGGTGGTCATGGGCCGGATCAGTCCGTGAACCGGCTTGGAATCGGTCAAACCTGAAACCGGATCAAAACCGGCCCAGAACTGTGAAAAACCGGTTCCGGGCCGGTTTGATATTTTTCAAATCGTGAACCGGCAGTTCCGGGTAGAAACTAGCGGATTAAGGGAACCCGTCGATAAAAGTTAATTAGTTAATATATATATATTATATTTGTTTTAGTTAATTTTTTTGGTTAATATAATATTTATAATTTATTTTATTTCATTATTTTGTTGCTATAGTATTTTTACGTGTTATTTTATTTTTAAATTATACTTTTTAAAATTTTAATTTCAATTTTTTTTGAACCGCCTAAAATTTGGAACCATCCGGTTCCGAACCGGCATGAAACCGTCACTTAGTTGGTTCCGGACTAGTTCTATTTTTTCTTGAACCGTGACCCGACGGTTCCGAACCGCCGGGTTATGAACCGTGGCCACCTCTAAATTAATGTGTTTTTATAGTGTATTATAATGAATTATTTGTGTTTTTGTAGTGTTTTTATAGTGTATACCATAAAAATATTTTTAGTACACCAGAAAAATATAGATACACCAGAAAAATATAGATACACCAGAAAATCACCAGAATAACATGGATAAACCAGAAAAACACTATTAATACTCTATAACATAAATACACCATAAAAACATTGCCAATACATCATAAATCATTTGTAGTTTACAAAATCAGTAGCATCAGTATAAAAAAAAAATCTATGAACAACAAAAACAAAACAAAATAATTATATGAACAATAGAAGAATTTTAAAGATAAAAAAAGATCTACAATAATTTATTTATAATATATTTAAATCATAAAAAAAAACTAAAAAATTATAAAAAATAAAACGATGTCGAGAAATTCATAGCGCGAACGGAAGCGCGAACTGAAAATACGAATGGAAAAACAACCGGAAGAGATGAGAAATCCATCGAAAATAGACGAACGGAAAATCGACTCAATACAAATCGAACGCGAATCGAACCACGACCTAGTCAACGAATGACTCAAATTATTACTGAAAGTTCAACGGAAAAAGCAGAAAAAATACGGGAAATTACACGATGTCACTCGTTGAGCAAGCGGCAACATTCGTAAGTGTTCTAGTGATTTAATTTTATATTTTAATTTAAAATGGGTTATGGCCTATTATTGTTTCTCTATTAATGCAGGTTCTTAAAAAGCGAAAAATGGTTGCAGAATCATGGTTTCATGGTTTGTGGCTGGTTGTAAAGTGGTAATGGATGGAGGATTTTTCTTTTGAGAATTGGTAGCAGGTGGAGGTTGAAGAAAGATGAAGCAAAGAAGAAGGGAAGGAGAAGCAGTGGCGGAGAAGATAGAAATTTGGGTGCGTGAGGGTAGAATGGGAATTTTTTTTAAAATATAGAATTGATCTACAATAATTGTAATTTGTTTTTAGTGAAATTTTTATTTTTTCAATAAAATTGAATTAATTTTTTTATTTTATTTTTTTTTAATTTTTTGCTACATCAAAAAAAGTTTATTATTGTCAAATTTAAAGCCGAACCAAACATGATTGGTTGTTCATATTAATTACGCCACATGTCATATTAAATTGGACAAAATATGATTGGTTGTTCAATTAATAGGTCATTTAATGATTGGTTGTTCATATTAATTACGCCGCGTGTCATATTTTTAATAAATGGTTCGCAATCCTACGTGGTGAACTAGGTTCAGACAAGAATTTCTCCTAAGATGTTACATGCATATTATACATATAAGTTGTTCATTTCCTCAAAAAAGTCTAATACATGCATCCGCCTCTGCGAGAATGGATTGATGGAAGCAGAGTAAGACATCTCAAACATATAATAGATTCAAACGAACATGTTTCCTTCATTATCTTTTCAAGTTTTTTCTTCTTAATATCATACCAAACTAAACATCTACCCCATTCACCTTGTTTTACAAAATCCAACAAAACTTGACCACCATTCTTTGAGAACCCCAATGGCTTCACTGTCTTAACAACAGAAGTCAGAAATGTAGTTGCATAAGGAATAGAAAAAAGCTTAGTCCATGATTCAGTAACACCATATTCTTTCATCACCCAAATATCAAAATCCAGTTGGTCTCCATCGTTAGCACATATACATAGCCATGTTCCTAGCAAACTCATGCTGATTTTACAATCAGTAGCAGAATATTCAGGCTGTGGCAGCTCTCTAAATTCCTCAGTCCCAAGATCAAAACCCAAAATCACCCTCTTTTTTCCTGTCGAACCATCAGATCTCCTAACTAACCAATGCAAGGCTCCACCAGTAAGCATTCCCATATAAGAAATTCCATAATCAATGAAGTAAGGCATAGCAAGCTCTTTTGTCTCTCCTGTTTCAACTGATAGATAACAATCTTTGAATCAAACCGGTCAACAGACTCGTATAAGTGGTAAACTCCAACAATCTTAAAATCATTAAGAATATTATCGTACCCAAAACCATATCCAATCCTAATGCCATCAGTTCTCTCTTGATCGCTGAAACAACTCGGCAAATCATTTGAAATGCGCAACTTTTCTAGAGTGCAGGGATTCAGTATCAAAGCTTCAAGGGAATCTGTTTGTTGTAGACAAAGCAAACCGTTGCAAGAACCAACAAAGTACCAAGATTCAGAATCAAGTAAAATGTTGCACAAATCGGGTGACTTGGAGTAAAGCTGGCCGGAAGCTTCCAAATCTAATGTGTAGAGTACTTCACCTATATCGATGCAATATGAAGAATAATCGGTGATAAAGGTGATAGAATTATTTGTATGATGTTTGATGAAATCAGGGTCATCTATCACAGCCCGCCATTGTTTGGACACGCACCTCCAACGAAGAACGGTGGGTACTTCACATCGAATTAGGATTTGGAAGACAACTTCGGGAGGAATATGATCCGACATTGCTGTGGGTAAGAATGCAAATAAGTTTTGGTAAAGATTGGATGAGAAAAGAAAGTTGAAGAAAGTTGAAGAAAGTGAAGTTATTTATAGTAGATTCTGAAAATGTCTAATAAATAGTTGTGACCTTTCATTATTCCGAGGACGACAAGAGTCCGTTGGAAGTGCAAACGATTGTATTACACATTGGATTAGATTCCAGAAACAGCTGTAATCCAGGAATAATCGGTCAATGAAATTTTTACAAAACCAAAAAATTAACTCAACGAATTATCACAGACCCAAAAACAATTCCCGCCCAGGAACTAGTATCTTATGATCGGTCTCTCAAATCTTAATTGGCAAGCATATTACTCTCTTCTTTAAATCAGGCCAAATCTATCTTGAGATTCATTTAGTTTCATCTTTTTATTTATTTGTTTTTGTTTCTTTTAAAAATGTCTTTATCTAGTCTATGTACTTAATGATAAATCACCAAACAGGATCCGAGCTATAACGACCTGCACACCACAAACAGACAGAGGTCAGAAAGAACTCCGGTGGGGGTCACCGGACGTTCACTCCGACGCTCAAGTAAGATTTGAGGTAAAGGAAGAAGAAGAAGAGAAAAGAGAGTGCTTAGAGTAGAGAAAAAGAAATTACCTAGGGTTTGTCCTTAAACCCTCTATTTATAGTTAGGGTTTAAGGACAAACCTGCCTTGCTGGCAGGCTGTGAGCCCAGTGGTCCCAAGAATCAGTTATGCTGACGTGGTAGAATATCCCTGCGGGTGGCACGGGTTGTTAGGTGTGTCAGAGGGAACATTCCTCACGTACCTGTCAGAAGATCTTCTGTGGTCCCAGGATCTGGTACACGAGTGAGCGCTCTCGGGCAGGACCTCGGAGCCCGGATATCTTGGGAGTCAAGTTATCATGGTTCCTGTATCTGAGAGCAGCTCAGAGCTCGGACCAGATGGTCCAGTCTTTCGGGCTCAGGAGCTCGGAGCTCGGCTTAGGTCTGAATTGGACATACTTCAGAGCTCGGGTACGATTCTTGGTCCGACCTTATCAGACATGATTGTCTCGGATGATGTTTGAATTCCCATCGATCCGGTGACCCCCCAAGTCATGCGTTCTATGATTTCAAGAAGGTCGGGAATTGTTACCAGGTCGGTAAAATGCTTGACTTAGCGATGTTCGTTCCTGGCGAGGTTGCTTCGCCCCTACTAGATGTGCTACGTTATCACTAGTCCCCCCCAGTGCGTCGGATATTTATGTCCGAGATGGTGAGTTTATCCGGGTTATTAGGTCACGTGATTCTGGGCGTGCTTACTTTGTTTTTGAGTGATCTCTGACACCGAGCCGCTTGTCAGGGAGATGGGTGAGCTGAAACGGCTATGTGAAAAGACCTGTCCTTTCGAGTTGGCGTGCATGACAGCTGTTTGGGTGGGTGTCTTAAATGGCGGTTGTGCTTCAGCGCACGTCTCAGCCACGTGTTTAGCAGTTATTGCTAGTGCAATTTTCTAGGAGACGTTATGAGTGGAAAGAGAGAGAAAAATTAAAGGCGTGTCCTTTCAGTTTCCCTCTCTTTTCAGGTATAAATTTCATTTTTCAAACCTTTAGAGACTTTTTCATTTCTCTGTTTCTCTGAGTTAGACAATTAAAAACTTATAATTTCTCAGTTCATCGCCTTCTGAATTTCTCTGTTTCTCTGAGTTTGAAGACCTTTTTGTTTGTTCTTCGCATCGTTGGGGAGATTTTGCTGGTTCTGTTAATTGAAGTTGTTCGCTGCTGTGTTCATTTCTTCTTGCGAAGGATTTACTGTGCTCTGTTGTTTTCTCCAAGGATCATCTGTGCTATATACAAGTGAGTATTTCTGAGTTTTTGCTTTAGTTCTTTGTTTCCTTCAGTTTTGAATACGTGTTTGAATTTCTGTGTTCTTAGTGATAGGCTTCTGGTTGTGTGCTTGATTTTTGATTTCTGCCTTTGTAATTCTGTTTTTGGATTTCTGAATCATAGAGAGAATGAACTCCCCTTGCGTTTTGTAGTCTGTTGATTTTCAAAGATGGATGAAACTCGTTCGTGTTTGCCTTGTTTTATGTGTTTCAGTACTGTGATTTGCTAGATCTTTTGTTGTTGATTTCCAGAAATTGAAATGCCTTGTTGTGTTTGAGTTTATGTTTTGCTTTGAGCGATGAGTTTCCAGAAATTCTGGAAATTCATCGTGATGTTCTTCATGTTCTGATGGTTTCACCCCTTAGGAACTCTGTCTTTGATCCATAATTTCGATTCTGCTATAAGTTTATCTAGTTTTTCTATTTGAAACTTGTCTCATCCGAGCTGGTTTCTGTGTCTATAGGTATGTCGGGTGAAACCTTAGATCATGAAGAGGGGAGGGGTTATGATGATCACGGTGTGGGCACAGACGAGCCGTCTACGGAGTTCGTAGTCGTTCGTCCTCTCCGAGGTAACACCCCGGATGTGGAAGAGACTGGGACCTCTCAACCTTTACCGGTCGAGAAAGGGAAAAAGAAGAGAAAAGCTCCCGAGGCCAGCGAGAAAAATGATGACCGTGATATCAAGGCCTCTCGGTGCACCCGGGGTTTTCTGAGAGCAGTACGGGAAACGTTCAGTATTCCTGTCGAATACGAGCTGTCTTTGGTGCCCGAGGGGCAAAAGCTGAACGACGTGCCTCCTGCGAACACCATCATGCTGACCCTGGAGCATTTGCAGTCTGGGATCCGGTTTCCCCTGCTCGAGCACTACAAGGAGTTGAGCCGTTACTTCGAGGTGCCCTTGTCGCAGATTCACCCTAATGGGGTTCGACACTTCTCTTGCTTCTTGAAGCTCTGCGAGAAGACCGGGGTGGTGCCTAGCATGAGGTTGTTCTGCTGCCTGTACCTCATGTCCCTCAAAGACCGGAACCATTTTGCATACCTGCGGTTCCGGAGCGAAAGGAAGGCTGTTCCCGGGGGGTTGGTCTCTGGAGTGATTGATTCACTCCGGGATTTCAAAGAAGATTATTTTCAAATTTCCCATCCTTCGGCCTTTGATGGGATGGGTACCTCGTGGGTAACCAAATGCTACAAGCCGGAGAAATGGTTCCACATCCCGGGACCTCTGGAGGATAACGACATCGCGGCCCTTCGGGATGATGCCCCCCCGGGGAAAAAAGCACAAGCTGATGACTTGTGCCCGAAGCTTGCTTTTGACTATTGGAAGAGTTCAGCGCCCGGTGATGGGGGTTTGTGACTTGCTCTGTAGTCTTGTTTGCTTAGTCTTGTTTTTTTTTTTTTTTTTTTTTTTTTTTTACCCTGAATTTTGTTACTTGTGTGAGTACTGACTTCGTTGTGTACATTTTTGTTGCAGTGAACAGCCTAGATCTGAGCAAGCTAGCCGGGAAGAAAAGAAAGAGGCCGGCGAGCCGAAATGTAGCCCCGGCTCCTGCTCCGGTTCCCCGAGCTACCGAGGTGCCAAAGTCACCTGCTGCCAAGGCACCTGCTACCACGGGTGTTCCTGAAGAACCCCTGCGGGGTGCTGATGCTATCCCCCTCCGAGTTCGTTTACCGGAGGGGATCGAGGTGCCGGTGGGTGCCGAACCGGTCGGGAATATCCCGTTCGTGAACCTGGACTCCACCGAGACGGTGGATGGTCCCATCCGGGGCTCGGCTGATCCCCAGGGGGCAACTCCTGCGCCCGCTGGGCAAAGTTCTAGGGCTCCTCCAACTCGGATGCCTGATCTTCCAGACATCTCGTCGGGGTCGAGCACCACTGCTCCGGGTCCTCAGACCATCACTCGAGCCAGCTTCGCCGAGTGGGTCAGCAGGCACAACGATGGTCGACCAGCTACCCTGCATGACCTGGTCATTGCGGGCGACGTTGCTCGTGTGACCACTCTTCCTGCTGACCGAGAGCACTACAAGTCCCACCAGCCTGAGAATTTGTGGGCTGTGGTTTCCTCCTTTTGCCTCCAGGTAAATATCTTCTATTCTCATCCTTTTACTTGTTTTGTCTTTGTTTTTATTTTGATTTGTGTTTTTTGTTTATTGCAGGCCTCGCAGATGGCCTACATGGCCGATCAAAACCAGAGCAAGGTGGAGATCGACCTGACACTGGCCAAGGACCTTCTTCTGACCGAGAAGAAGAGGGCCCGGGAAGCCGAGAGGAGGGCTTCCGAGGCAGAGAAGAAAGCTTCTGAGGGGGCTGCCCTGGTTGCTACGCTGGAGTCTCAGTTGAAGAGCTCCGAGGATCGCCGGGCTGAGGACCTCGGTGTGCTGGAGAAGCTGCGAGCTGAGGTGACTCAACTCGAGAATGACAGAGTCCTGGCCCGGGACGATTTCACCAAGCAGCTGGCCGACTTGACGACTCGGAACGATCTGGCTTCTAAGGGTCTTCGGGAGACCGTGGCCGACCAGAAGAAGCAGATTGCTGAGATCACCCAGCGGGCTGAGAAAGCGGAGGCCGAGGTGAAGGAAGTCACGGGCCGGGAAGAGAAGATTTATGACGACTTCCGCCGCATCCTCTATGTCAGCGAGGTTCAAGCGGGCGAGTATGTCCGAGGTCGTTTCGGAGCCGATGTGGATGTTTCAGACTTTGTTCTGGACATCGAGGAGCTGGGTCGGCGAGCCAAGGAGCTGCCAGAAGACTATGATGTGCCCGCCGACATCGAAGACTACCTTGCTGATGACCAGGAACCGGGCTCCAACCCTCCTTAGATAATTTTTTCTTTTTTGCCTTGTAATTTTTGAACAGTTTTTGTAACTCCTGAATATTGAGCTTTGAGCTCTCTTTATAAGATTGAATACTTTCTTTTGTATATACTTGTTTTCTTGAATGAGATTTCCTTTATTTTGTAATGTCGAGCTCCGAGCTCCTTTGTTATACTTTGAATATTTTTGCAAAGTTTGATCACTTTGGCCTTTATATACATCTTGTTTTTTACTTGCCTATGTTCTCTTTGTTATACTCGTGTTATTTCTTTGAATGATGTTTTTGTTTTCTATTTTTGAAAATTTTGGTTAAGTATGTGACAACACGTTTGCATACTTAATTCAAACTAGTTTCCGAGCTGGCTCCAGTAGTGTGGACTTTTTCTATCCTCTTGTTTTCATATGTTGGTTCTTGGTTGTTCATAGACCAAGTTTAAGCAAGTTGCTCGGCGTGGATAGCCTATTGTCTTGGGACAACCCGGAGTTGTTGTTGCTCGGGGTCGAGAATTGCTCGTAGTACGTTGGTGGTATCTAGCCCGTTTGTGGCATATAGCTCGCTGGTGGCACTTAGCCCGTAGATGGCACATAGCCCGTTGGTGGCACATAGCCCGTAGATGGCACATAGCCCGCTGGTGGCACATAGCCCGCTGGTGGCACATAGCCCGTAGATGGCACATAGCCCGCTGGTGGCACATAGCCCGTTGGTGGCACATAGCCCGTAGATGGCACATAGCCCGCTGGTGGCACATAGCCCGCTGGTGGCACATAGCCCGTAGATGGCACATAGCCCGTGGATGGCACATAGCCCGTGGATGGCACATAGCCCGTGGATGGCACATAGCCCGTGGATGGCACATAGCCCGCTGGTGGCACATAGCCCGTAGATGGCACATAGCCCGTGGATGGCACATAGCCCGTGGATTTTTTACCGAGTAGAGTGCTCGGGTTTTGGAAAAGACATAAATTCTTTTTAATCTTTTTTATTCATTGAGGGGAAAAACTTATGTTTGAGTTTTACAAAGGCCTAACTCAAACATAAGTGAAAAAACCCCTAGGTACCTCGAAAAAGTAAAACAAGTAACTATTGATAGTATTTCCGAAGAACCTGGGAGTTCCAAGTTCTCGGAAGCACTCTGCCCGACATGTGTGCTATTTTATAAGCTCCTGCTCGTCCGACCTCAGTGACTTGATAGGGGCCTTCCCAGTTAGGTTCGAGTTTTCCCACTCCAGCATTTCCCTTAGTAATGTCTGCCCGTCGTAGGACCAGATCGCCAACTTGGAAACTCAAGGGTTTAACTCTCTTGTTATGATACTTAGCCATTCTTTGCTTGTATGCTTCGATTCTTAGCGCTGCCTGCTCTCTTCGCTCTTCCAGTAGGTCTAAGCATAATTTCTGTTCTTCCACGTTCTTAGCCTCATCGAAGAACTGGACCCTTAGAGTTGGCATCCCGATTTCCACCGGTATCATCGCCTCGCACCCATATGTTAGAGAAAACGGGGTGTCTCCTGTGCCTGCCCTTGGCGTGGTTCTGTAAGCCCATATGACCTTCGGTAGCTCTTCCAGCCACTGTCTATCGAACTCCCCCAGCCTGGCCTTGAGCCCTTTTAGGATCGTCCGGTTGGTTACTTCGGTCATCCCATTGCTCTGTGGGTGAACTACTGAAGTGAAACGTAAGTCAATGTGCAAGTCGTTGCAAAATTCCTTGAAGGCTCGGCAGTTGAACTGCTTTCCGTTATCAGTTACCAACGCTCTGGGTATACCGAAACGACACACGATTTGCCTCCAGAAGAAATCCCGGATCCGAGCTTCTGTGATGGTGCTCACTGCCTCTACCTCGAGCCACTTAGTAAAGTGATCTACTGCCACTATCAAGAACTTTTTCTGCCCCGTGGTTGGCGTGAAAGGCCCCAGGATGTCAATTCCCCACGTTGCAAATGGCCAAGGACTAGTAATAGGGCACTGCTCTGTAGTAGGAGCGTGTCGGATGTTCTGGTGCCTCTGACAGTTTTCACACTTCTTTACTATCTCCTCTGCCTGTCTGACCATCAAGGGCCAGTAGTAGCCCTGCAACACTGCTTTCTTTGCTAACATGCGAGGAGCTATGTGTGCCCCACAAATACCTTCATGTATTTCTCTCAACACATACTCCCCTTCTTCTGCCGTCAAGCATCTCGACCACGGGTGGGTGAATGACTTTCTGTACAAGACTCCGTCGAGGAACGCGTAGTACGGAGCTTGTCGCAAGATTTTGTAGGCTTTATCTCTATTTTCTGGCAGAGTTCCATCCATCAGGTAGTGGGCTATACCTTGCATCCAATTTTCCAACGGCTGAGTTAGAAAAATGGTTTCATGGTTGTCGATACTGGAATGCTTTTGAACAGAGAAATGAGCCCCCGGTATTTTTTCGTTCACTGTTGCTGCTTTGGCTAATACATCGGCCTCTTGGTTTTCCAAGCGAGGAACTTGCTCTATCACCCATTTTCCTCCGAGCTCCTGAATCTTGTTCAAGAAGAACTTGACTCTGTCCACGTATCTCCTCATTTCCGAATCCCGAGCTTCAAAAGTACCCAAGATTTGGCAAACGACTAACTGAGAATCACTCCTTATCGTTACGTGCTCGGCCTTGACCACGTTTACCATTCTCAATCCGATCAACAGAGCCTCATACTCCGCGGCATTGTTGGATGCCGGGAAATCGAATTTTACCGAGCTTCGGAGTGTGACTCCGTGAGGGCCTTTCAAGACTACGCCCGCTCCAGATCCATCCAGATTTGATGCCCCGTCGACTTCTAATACCCACCGTAGAAGTTGTCCGTCGGGTTCCTCAGGTTGGTCGCTTGCTGTGGTCTCAGCTATAAAATCTGCCAATACTTGTGCTTTCAGAGCCGGTCTTGGTTCATACCGGATGTCATATCCTCCCAGCTGGACCGACCAGCTGACCAGCCGTCCCGACATCTCTGGCCTCTGCAGCGCCTTTCTCAAAGGTTGGTTCGTACGTACTACAATGATGTGAGCCTCGAAATATCTCCTTAGTTTTTCCGCCGCCACCTTCAATGCCAAAGCAAATTTCTCAATTTTTGGGTATCTGACCTCCGGGCCTTTCAAGACTCTACTGAGATAGTAGACTGGGGTTTGCAGACCCTTATCCTCCTTCACAAGGACTGCTGCTGCTGTCTCGTCATTCACCGAGAGATATAAGTATAAGATTTCTCCGGGCTCAGGTCTACCTAGCACCGGGGGTGTGCTGAGGTAAACCTTCAGCTCTTCAAAAGCTGCGTTACACTCCTCTGTCCACTTGAAATTCTTTGTATTCTTCAGGATTTTGAAAAATGGCAAACATCGTTTGGCCGAGCAACTCATGAATCTGCCCAACGCCGTTACTCTCCCGTTCAACTTTTGTACCTCCTTCACCGAGCTGGGTGCTTTCATGCTCATCACTGCCTCGATTTTCTCCGGGTTGGCCTCAATGCCTTTCTCCGAGATGAGGTGCCCTAGAAATTTCCCCGAGCGGACTGCGAAAACACACTTTTCTGGATTCAGCTTGAGGTTAAAACCCTTCAGCTTTTCAAAAGTTTCTGCCAAATCCTGTGCGTGATCCTCGATCCCCTTAGATTTTACTACTATGTCATCCACATAAACCTCGACATTTTTGCCCAGTTGATCTTTAAAAACATGATTCATGAGTCTTTGATAGGTTGCTCCAGCATTTTTCAAACCAAAAGGCATCTTCTTGTAGCAATAGGTCCCCAGATCCGTTGTGAAAGCTGTTTTTTCTTCGTCATCTTTACTCATCGGGATCTGGTGATATCCCTGCGAAGCATCTAAGAAGGCATAGACCGCAAATCCGCACGTCGCGTCCACCAGTTGGTCAATGTTTGGCAGAGGAAAACTGTCCTTTGGGCAGGCATTGTTTAGATCAGTGAAATCTATACAAAGCCTCCATCTACCGTTGGACTTTTTGATCAAGACTACATTGGCCAGCCATTCAGGGTAGTCTACTTTCCTGATGAACCCGGCTTTCAAGAGCTTCTCCACTTCGTCTCGGATAGCAATCTGTTTCTCTAGAGAGAAAGTTCTTTTCTTTTGCTTGACAGGCTTGCATTTTGCATCCACGTTTAACTTGTGCGAGATGATCTTAGGGTCTACCCCCCCAATATCCTCTGGCTTGTTGGTAAACTCTTCCACATACTGTTTTATCCGAGCTATGATAGCTTCCCGGTGCTCGTCTGGCCAGTCTACGCCCAGCTTTACATACATCTCGGATCCCTCTGTAAGTTCAATCGTTTCTAAGTTTTCTCGGGGTTTCTGAGCTTTTTTCTCTCTGATGAGCAGCTCGGGTGTATCGATGTTCATCGTTTCCACCGTGCTGCCCATAGTGGCCATGTAACATTGCCTAGATAGGGTTTGGTTTCCCCTGATAGTTATGACCTCGTTTTTTACTGGGATTTTCATCATCAAGTAACGAATACTAGTCACTGCACCTGTGCTATACAACATGGGTCTACCAAGAATACCATTATAAGCAAGAGGCATGTCAACTATCATGAACAGTGAACGTACCTTCCGTGTTGGTTCCGCCAGGATTCCCTCTGTTCCGTCCTCCTGAGGTATTTCGATGCCGAGCTCTAAGTCTAGCTCGACCATGCCCTCTGGGGTGACCGGAGCTCCCCCCAGCCCCAGGAGAGGAATGTTCACAGGCTTGAGGTCAGTCTTGGATCCTCCCATTGTCAAAAAGACTGATAGAGTCAACAAGTTAACCGAGCTTCCATCGTCCACCAGCAATCGTTTTACCCATTTTGAACCAATGATGGCCGATACAATCAAAGCGTCTTCATGAGGAAAATCTACTCCTTTCGCATCCTCTGGCCCGAAAACAATGTTAGGCCATGGCGACCCGGTAGATACCGACATGACCATCTTTTGCTTTTTCTTTCTGCGTTTGCGACCATACTCGGATTCTGAGGTTCCTCCTGAGATAGTGTTGATTACTCCCGTGACTTGTGTTTTCTTTGATGGGGATTGGGCTTCCCTACTCCCCCCGGGCTCCGACCTGACCGAGTTGACCCTCGTATTTCCTCGGTCTTGGCCCTCCTTGGCCACAACAAAATGTTGTAATCGCCCCTGGCAGACTAATTTGTCTATCTCGCTTCGCAAACGTCCACATTCCTCCGTTTCGTGGCCATAACCATCATGAAAATCACAGAACTTGGATCGGTCTCCATCTTTCACTAGCCTTGGTGGATAACGAATCTCTTCGTTGTTGTGCTTGATCCAGGATAGAATCTGCTCCCTTGGCGTGTTAAGTGGCACGTATTGTCTCGGTACTCCTGCTCGATCCACATATCCTTCCGTTCCTCCTCCAATACTGAAACTTGGCTTAGGTCCAGGCCCCGTGCTTGGCGGACTGGTCTGAGCATTGAATGGCTTGTTACCTCTGTACCCCGAAGTCTCGTTCAGAGGTCGGTACCGATCTTGGTTACGGTTAGATCCCTGAGTGTTCTGTGTTTTACTGGGAACCGGGCTAGCCGTCCCATAAGACTTCCTCTGCCTTTCCTCGTCAAGATTGATATAATTCCAAGCCCTGTCCATCAACTCGGTGTAAGTGTCAACCGGGTTGGTGATCAGGCTGTCTCGGAAGACTTGCATGCTGGTGTTATCTTTCATAGCATCGATGGCGGTATCATCATTCAAATCTTCTATCATGATCGCCTCGGCATTGAACCGAGCAATGTAAGCTTTTAAACTTTCTCCCGGTTTTTGAAAGCACTTCTTCAAATCACTGGATCTTTTCTTTCGTTCGATGCTCGGGGCAAAATGAGTTTTGAAAGCCATAGCAAGCTCCCTGAAACTAGTAATAGAGCCCTCCTTGAGGTTCTGGTACCACTTTTGCGCCGCATCACTCAACGTCGAGGGGAACACTTTGCACACTGTGGCGTCCGAGACACTTTGAACTCCCATGGCAACCTGAAAGCAACTTAAATGAGTCATCGGGTCGGATTTACCGTTATATCTGTCAATGGGCGGATATTTAAACTTATCTGGAAATGGGTCATCCCATATAGCCTTTGACAAAGGGCTAGCAATGCCACAGGTAGTAAAAGGTCGAGACTCTGCCTTGTGCCCTTTGTGCCTATCCAGCTCGGCCTGGACCAGACGAGTAACCTCGTCATGCAAAGTTTTCTGATGCTGAGATGCTGCACCCGAGCTGTGAACACTCTCTGCCCCGTTTCTCCTGACCGGTGGGACTCCTGCCCTCGCGGTCCGCAGAGGATCTGCCTCCGGGTCTGGGTCTCCCCTCCCCAAACCAGCGTCACCGCGCTGTGTCCCCGGTGGTAGATTCTCGTCTTGCACCCCCTCCCTTCGAGGAGGAGGAGGATCATTCCGACCTTCGTCTCTCGGAAAAGGGCGATCATGCCGACCTTCGTCTCTCGGCAGAGGGCGATCATGCCGACCTTCGTCTCTCGGCAGAGGGCGATCATGCCGACCTTCGTCTCTCGGCAAATTAGTGTCACGATGATCTTCGCCTCTGGGTGCTTGATGCTCTGTGGGACCTCTAGGTCTGGGTCGTGGGTGATCGCTCCGACCTTCCTCTCTCGGAGGACGACCATCCTGAAACTCAGCAGCTTGGGGTGGGGGGGCCACGGGGGTGGCCGAGGGATTGTAACTTGGGTAATACTGGGACATGACTGCAAAGTGCATCTGCTGGGCCTGGTGCAGCTGGCGAGCCATGTATTCTAAATATTCTTGAGCTTGTAAGACCGCCGGAGGTATATCTTGCCCAGAAGTTGTTCCTGTTCCCGTAGCCACCAGTGTAGCGTCTACCGGGAAGTTGAGTTGAGTGGGAGACAAGGTATTGTGGAGGAAACTCTGAGGCACGGTGGTTCCTGGGGTTGATAAGTGGGTGTGACTTGCATCTGAAGCAAAAGGGTTCGCCCTTGGATAGTTTTCCAACCCATATAAAGGCACAAATCCAGCTCCACTGCCGGAGGCCCTGGATCCTCCCACCTGAGCATTCGCCGGAGGAGTTAAGCCAGTGATCACAGAGGTCCGACCACTAGCAGAGACTCCACCAACCAAGTTAGTATCGGTAACCGTAGTTCCCAGAGGATCTACCCTGTCCAAAACAGGATCATCAGCCATTGTTTCTTGTCAAGTTCTGATCAGCAACGTCAAGAGAACCAGAGTAGAACAGGGGAATACAAAACGGATTCCCACAGACGGCGCCAAGTGATAAATCACCAAACAGGATCCGAGCTATAACGACCTGCACACCACAAACAGACAGAGGTCAGAAAGAACTCCGGTGGGGGTCACCGGACGTTCACTCCGACGCTCAAGTAAGATTTGAGGTAAAGGAAGAAGAAGAAGAGAAAAGAGAGTGCTTAGAGTAGAGAAAAAGAAATTACCTAGGGTTTGTCCTTAAACCCTCTATTTATAGTTAGGGTTTAAGGACAAACCTGCCTTGCTGGCAGGCTGTGAGCCCAGTGGTCCCAAGAATCAGTTATGCTGACGTGGTAGAATATCCCTGCGGGTGGCACGGGTTGTTAGGTGTGTCAGAGGGAACATTCCTCACGTACCTGTCAGAAGATCTTCTGTGGTCCCAGGATCTGGTACACGAGTGAGCGCTCTCGGGCAGGACCTCGGAGCCCGGATATCTTGGGAGTCAAGTTATCATGGTTCCTGTATCTGAGAGCAGCTCAGAGCTCGGACCAGATGGTCCAGTCTTTCGGGCTCAGGAGCTCGGAGCTCGGCTTAGGTCTGAATTGGACATACTTCAGAGCTCGGGTACGATTCTTGGTCCGACCTTATCAGACATGATTGTCTCGGATGATGTTTGAATTCCCATCGATCCGGTGACCCCCCAAGTCATGCGTTCTATGATTTCAAGAAGGTCGGGAATTGTTACCAGGTCGGTAAAATGCTTGACTTAGCGATGTTCGTTCCTGGCGAGGTTGCTTCGCCCCTACTAGATGTGCTACGTTATCACTTAATATATTTTAAATTTCTAAATCATTTTTTGAATGAAAAAAGAGCGTGCACTGCATTTGCTGTGAAATCCGTGTGAGGCTGAAATTAAAAAGGAACCATATAAATAAAAATATGAAGGATGGTATATAGTGTAATTTCTTCGGAAATACTATAAGGTTCGAGTCTTAAACTTGTATAAAAAATTTAAAATCCGGTGGGCCCAGCCCCGTCCATGAAAAGGTCTGCATGTGACTGATTGGGATGATATTTTATCTTTAATGCCACGTCACAGTGTTAATCCAAAATAGACGGTAAAGAGTTTATTGCTTCCAAATCAAACAATGAGTTTTTTTTTTACTGGCCGAAATTTATATTTAGGGGATTTATAGACCGAGGTCCAAAAGTTGGGGACCGGGGTTGATTGTTAGCCACCGTTTCATCGTTGGTTGTCCAGTTTTTAGAGGCAAAAATGAATGTTAGAGAGTGGTACCTAGAAGAAAAATGTGATCGAAAATGGCGGAGATTAACTTTATTCTATACCACAAGCTGCATTCTCAGACTCATCCACGCGTCTGCCTCTGCTCAACTTTCTCCCATGTTTCCTTTGAACAATTCTCTCCCTCATTTTCTTTCCATGAAGAACAAAAACCATTTCTCTTCTTTTTTCTGATTGAACCACTGCGGAATTTAGTAAAAATTGTTGCGATTTTGAGCAAAACACACAAAACAATGGAATTTTTTGATGCAATAGGTTAGAATTGGACCGTATGGAATGAATGCAAGAGCTATGTGTCGTAAAGTATGTTGTTGTCGTTGTTGAGTAGGCGGTCTTTAGAGGTTGATTCCAGGCATGTTTCTTATTATCATTCCGACAATATTTTGTTTATGTTAAGGAGATTGATTTCTTTTTTGTTTCTAATTATTATTATTGTTTGTCTTCAGGGATTCCTATGGTTTTGCTTTGAGACCTCAGCACGCACAGAGATATAGAGAGTACGTTAACATCTACAAGGTCAATTCCATTTTTCCTTTTGTTCATGATAATTAACAGCTTCAAGTTGTGATTTCATACTTAGTTATATATTGATGTTAGCAGGAGGAAGAGGAGGAGAGATCAAAGAAATGGGGGGATTTCCTTGAACAACAAACAAATTCCGGAAAATTGTGCTCGTTTGAGGAGCAATTTAGTGAGAGTTTGCAGGCTGGAACTTCTGAATCGGAAGGCGAGACCATTCTGCAAAGTGCTCAAGCTGAGGATGATTCAAGTGCTAAGAAGTCTGATTCTGATGGTTCAAAAGAATCTGATCCTTGGAAGGAGGTGCGATTTTCAGAGGAACCAGAGGTGCAATTTTCAGAGAAAGACCATAAGGAGGTGCATCCTTTAGAAGAACTCGGAAAAGAGGTACAGCATTCTAAAAATTCCCAAAAGGAAGACCAAATCTTAGAGGTAGCTAAACAGGAAAGACAGAATTCACAAGAACCAGAAACCGAGTTGCAACATTTAAAAGAGCTAGAAAATGAGGTGGGGCATTCAGAAGAACTAGAAAACAAAGAGCAGCTTTCAGAAGAACCTAAAAAGAATGAACATCTTTTAAAATCAACTAAGGCAGGTAAGGTTCAAACATGGTCTGAGACTAGACTATCCCTCCATGCCATTGAGAGTTTGATGAGTTCACGTGTTAAGGAGGTAAAAAATACAAAAGACAGACAAATCACTGCAAGCCAAGATCATCTTCTCTCAACAACTGAGGCAGGACTTGTTAGAGGAGAAACCGAGGTGGATGCTGAGGAGGAGGTTTGTTTTAAGGATGCCTTAGATGAAAATGTCAAAACATCCCCAGAAAACACTTATGCAGATGATAATACTTCACCAAAACCATTATTTCACTGTAAAGAAGAACTTGAGTTCCTTGTTCATGGGGGAGTTCCAAAGGATCTTAGAGGAGAGGTAAAGTAGACACAATTGGATTCAATAATGTTCTTTTAGCGCTAATATTTGAAAAGAGTGAGCGTGTTAAATTTTTCCCATAATAGGTATGGCAAGCATTTGTTGGGATAAAGGTCCGCCGTGTTGAAAGATATTATGAGGACTTGGTTGCTGAAGAAACTAATGATGATGAAAGCAAGGACCATAGTAGCTCAACTGGTGCACCAAAGAAATGGAAAAGGCAGATTGAGAAGGTCATTAGATGCATGCGCCTTGGACTTTATCGTTCAATCTTTTAAATTTGTAGGTGCTACTTCTTTTGTCTGGGATTGAAATTCAGGTTTCTCCCTAGAATGATCTTTATGTTTATATTGCAGGATATACCGCGAACTTTTCCAGGTCATCCTGCTTTGGATGAGCACGGCAGGGAGTCGTTGAGGCGTTTACTTTTAGCATATGCACGGCATAACCCCTCTGTTGGGTATTGTCAGGTAGTTGAAGTCTGAACCATCTTCTTGCGTGCATTTTAGCTTAACCCTTATGTGGTCAGTCTAATCTGTTCATTTTGGAAAGTTTGTTTACACATTGTTCTTACGAAGATAAAGATTTTGAACCACTAAAATAGAAAAACTATAGACTTCCCTTGCTTTAGAAACATTTTTATGTTGATTGTCCTCCTCTATCTCCTCTCATGCTTTCTCATTTTCAGTACCACTAGTTTTGTTCTATATCTCTTGTTCAAATAAAGCATGTAAACTGCAAGCAAAAATTCACAACTTTGCCAAGGTTCTGACGCTGATGCTATGCTAAAATTCAGATTGCTCTTGATAGTCAACCATAAATTGCAGTTACCTAAAATGCAAGGCATCAAACCTCACAAATGCTATTGCTGGCTTTTGATTGCTGAGGCGTGACCTTGTTGAACCTTTTCATTCCACCTACTTAGTGGACTGTTATACGTCAATTTTCCAGGCTTTTATTGGAATATTTGGAGAATTAGACTGTAACCATGGACATATTTAATTTCTGAGCTTCACAAACCAAAAAAGATAATCATTTTTTAGTCTGTTACAGTTATAAACATGATTTTCCAGGTATTGGCATAATTTAGGTTTATAAGTCATCATGTTGGGTTGCATGCCAGTCATAAGTGTTGCAGAGCTTCGTTGTTTCCTACTATGTTGTTCTTTTATTAACATCAATAAAGACATGATTGACAAATATCTGTTTTGATCATATCTGTATTTACTTTACTACGAACATAATGCAGGCAATGAATTTCTTTGCTGGACTATTGCTACTTTTGATGCCAGAGGAAAATGCATTTTGGTATGTTTCTGAAGTTCACTTCTTTTGTTCATCATTTTAGACAAAGATATGTTGAAAAGGAATTTAGTAGAAGTCATTGCATGAAGTGTATGAATGTGCATTTATCGTATCTATAGCATAAGTTATATTGTTGTTTTTCACTATGCAACACAACAAAATTTCATTTATTTTCTTGATACATACAAATGGATTTTAAGATTACTGGATTATCTGGTTATTGCCCTCTATAAATGAGTGCACCATACGTCAGTTTATATACATATACCTTACATCTGGAGAAGCTTGATGGACCAGCATGTTTTATTTTAATTCCGCAGGACTTTAGTGGGAATAATTGATGATTATTTTGATGGATACTATACAGAAGAGATGATAGAATCGCAGGTGCGAGTCATTCCATATTAAAAGTACTCCTTTTGGGCTTACGGCGTACATTTATTCATTTAGATTATGATATATTAATTGTTTAAGAAGAGCTGTTAGTTACTTTTTATCTTCATTAAACAAGTTACTTTGTGTTGTCAGGTAGATCAACTAGTTTTTGAAGAGTTGATGCGAGAAAGATTTCCTAAACTGGGTTGGTCTATGTTCAACACTAGTTGAAATTTGCAGTCTAGTCTATTGTCATTTTATCACAATAATATATGCGGATAGTTTTTCATACCATTCATGCCTCTTGTGCAGTTAATCATCTAGATTACTTGGGAGTGCAGGTGGCATGGATCTCTGGACCTTGGTTCCTTTCCATCTTTGTCAATATGATTCCTTGGGAAAGTGGTGAGGTTATTCGGTTTCTATGGAAATTACATTGAGTTTTCCATTTATGCATGTTTCCTTAATTTGAATTTTTACATATTGACTTTGAACCGCAATGTTTCTCCTTCTCAGTTCTTCGAATATGGGATGTTCTTCTATTTGAAGGAAACCGTGTAATGTTGTTTCGAACTGCACTTGCATTAATGGAATTATATGGTAATGGTTAGGATATGTTATGCAATATGTGCATTTTTCTTTTCTGTTTTAGTTTTGATTCAATTTTCTGTGCAAACTGAATGAAACTTGTCTAGATGCTTAGGGAATTTAGAGCAACTAAATCCCATGTCAATCAATTTCTTGTAGGTCCAGCCTTAGTGACAACTAAAGATGCAGGGGATGCTATTACTTTGTTGCAATCCCTTTCTGGGTCAACATTTGATAGCAGTCAGCTGGTTTTTACTGCTTGCATGGGTTTTATGGCTGTGAATGAAGCTAGATTACTGGAGTTGAGGGAAAAGCATAGACCAGCAGTACTACTAGTAGTCGAGGAAAGATCCAAGAAAGGTCGAGTTTGGAAGGATTCAAAGGGCCTTGCATCGAAGCTGTACAGTTTCAAGCATGATCCTGAGTCACTGAAAGAAGAAGAAAAGATTTGTAAAGGTGAAGAATCTAAACCGGAGCATCCATCTTCTCACCTAGATGCTTTACTTGGTAGCCTTACTGTTGATACTGAAGTAGATTCACTACCCGACCTTCAGGAGCAGGTGCGTTTCTCTTTTTTGTTTTTGCAGCTCAAATCTCGAAGAAACATTCAGTTGATGCAAACTTACATTTTTCTTCTTGTTATTTGGAAAGTTTTAAAATATATTGTTTGACTTTCAGCTATTAACAGCTTGCTTGCAGGTGGTCTGGATGAAGGTTGAACTTTGTAGGTTGTTAGAAGAGAAAAGATCTGCTATTCTTAGGTTAGTACTTACTGCAGTCTTTGTTTTCCACAGCTTTGTAGGATGTAGTTGTTATATTAAGCTTACATTATGGAGAAGAAATACAAACATCTTAGGGGCCAATACTATGCTGTCAGATTCCCTTTTTCTATCTTTAAAATATATTAACGAAATATCTCACTGTATTTTGTGTTATTCTTGTCTTCTTGTAGAGCTGAGGAGCTGGAGACAGCGTTCATGGAGTTAGTTAAAGCAGATAACCGAAGGCAGCTGAGTGCAAAGGTAAATTCAGAGTTGATTTGGATGACCATTATTGCTTCTTTCTACCCACATATTTAAAAAATGTACATACAAAAAGGAAATGCATAGTCCTTTTCTCCAGTTCTCTTCTGCAAGGTAGTTGGATCAGTTATATAGATAACATAGCCTAATCAATTCTGATGCTCTGCGTAAGTCTTGTCCATCCATCAGTCAAATGTCTTATTTGAAAGTAGTTCCTGTGAACAATTAGGTTTTGTCAGCACCTTTCCTTTTTGAATCTGAATTATAATCCTTTACGGTATGTGTTGGCGGATAACAAATATTTCTGCAATCTTGTTCTTAATGTTTTTGCATTTAAATTTTATTCATTGAAACCTTGTATTTAGCGTCCACCAATAATCGGCATACACCTACTCAGGAAACCTTCTGTGAAATTAATTGATATAAACAGTAAAAAACAAAAGGATTATCCAAAAAAGACCAGCATACAGATGATTTTATCTATTTCTCAAACTGAGCCGGCTGATTCACTAAGTATAACATCCTTATCCTCTGTCATTTGAGCTTCTTAGACTTAACTTGCTTAAGGTTCCTTCTGTAGATTGAGCAACTGGAGCAAGATGTAACTGATCTTCAGCAAGCTCTTTCTGACAAGAGAGAACAGGAAGCTGCGATGCTTCAGGTTTATTTTTTTATATTATCTGTGATGTTCATTTACTCAATTTTAGGGAGTAAATATTGTCTCAAATGTGTGTTTGTTGAAAAACTATTGGCACGCATGCTACTTACTCATGTTGTAGGTCCTGATGCGGGTAGAGCAAGAACAAAGGATAACTGAAGAAGCTCGTTTGCGTGCCGAGCAAGAGGCAGCTGCTCAGAGACATGAAGTAGCTCAACTTCAGGTTTTATCGCAACTTTTTTTTAGTTTTATTGTTTCAGTTGTGCAATTTAGGAAGATGCAAAGCCTATCTAATTATTGTATGTTTTTGAAGCCGGAATATGATTACACGTTTTTTTTTAATTAGAAATTTACAGAGAGATGAGTGTTGTGTAGTGTTCATCCCTAGAACATAGGGTTATCTTTCATGTTTCAAAAACACCACAATTATCTGTCTTCATAGTACTACTATATTTTTTGCAGCAAAAGTATGAGAATGCCATGGCTTCAGTCACTCAGATCGAGAAAAGGGCGGTTATGGCAGAGTCAATGTTGGAGGCTACATTGCAGTATGAGTCTGGCCAAAATAAAGCACAATCTTCTCCTCTGTATGTTACTAAGACCATCACTATTTTCACCGAGTTGCACTTTAACACGTTTTCTTTCTTCAGAAACAGCTCATGTGGAAACTTTTTATATGTTATATCTAAAGTGCCGATGTTCTTATACTTCCACAGGCCAGGTCGTACTCAAAGTGCCTCCTCAGAGAGCCCAGGAAGAAGGATGGGTCTATTGAAATTTGGCCTTGGTTGGCGTGACAAAAACAAGGCAAGCGTTCTTTTAGTAATTCAGTGTTATTTTACAAGGACGGAAGTTGTTGAACTGATTATAGTATGTCTTAACAATTATTATTTGCACCCTATAGAAATGAAAAAGTTGGATTCTTTCCTTTCATTTGGTAGCAAACTCAATAGTCCATTTTGTTGGCTGTTTATAGGATTATTGAGTAGAAAGTTGGATTATGTCCTGTGATTGTTTTGAGATTGAAAATGAATCGCATTTGACAGGCCAAATCTAATGAGGAGCCTGGTGACAGTATTGAAGGAAAAGAACCAAACAGTTTGCAGAAAGAAAGTGGAGACTAAGAAAGACTCCATATGAGGCATTTCTAGCAGTTGGCATATAATCCTGCCTAAGGACACAACTGAGTTAATTAGGCATACACTGACAGTAGAAGTAAGAAAGCTGCATCAACTTGTTTTGTTTTTGCCTCTCTCGTTAGCGGTTTTTGCTTGCGAGTGTTGGTTTGCCTTTTCTCGAGGCTTTTTTATTACATTTTCATTCATAAAAAAAAAAACTTGTTCATCTCTTCACTGTAATTAAATTAGTTGTTTAAATGTAAATTACTGCCACATTTTTCTCATAACATAGTTATATCTTTTCTTTTGGATACAACTTGAAAACATTTACCAGACAAATGCTATATCTATTAAACATCCATAGATGTCATTTTGCAGTGTGGTTACAAGAAAAAACTTAAATTTTTCAGAACTATACAAATACTGGCATGAGAGAGCCAAAGCACGACACTATATGACCATGTATAGCTATACTGTCAGGAGTAAAGGAAAAATACTGATTCTCTCTATGCCAACCTCTCAGATTCAGCTACTACCGAGCTTTGTTTCTTTCTTTGTTTTAGGAGTGCCAGGCGCCAAGCGAGGTGTATAAACTGTTTGTGAATCGGACTCGTACTTTTGTGCAGCAAGGTAAGTCAAAGCTGTGACAACATCAGCTATGACTGGTCTCATATCAGGCTGCTCCTGGACACACATGGCTGCAATAGCAAGAGCCTGGAACAAACCCCTCTGAGGATACTGACCTTGAAGCGCCGGGTCAGCCATCATCGAAAATTTCTTTCGGTCCTTTAACAAGGGCCTTGCCTGCAATCAAACTCGATATCACATTACTATAACACAACAGCAAAGAAATTTCGTTTTTCTTTCTTTTCCCCTTTCACATACTTCTCAATAGGGAGGACTATAAAATGAGAAAAGGATGATTATGCAATTATAATCTATATTGAACTCCATGTAAGATAATTAAAAACGTTTTAAAATTTGCATATGCAAGTATTGCATTGAAAATAAATCAAGCTTCACTTGCAAACACTGATTACTACCGCAAATCATAAAGCTCATTAGAGTCATCAGTCTCTTACCCAAGCAACGAGATTCTGTTCAGCTGTAACTTTTGAATTGTCAATTGCCCTCCGCCCGGTGATGATTTCTAGAAGAACAACCCCAAAGCTATAAACATCAGATTTGAGAGTTAGCTGACCTGTCCTAGCATACTCTGGAGCACAGTATCCGAAGGTGCCCATGACCCTAGTTGAAACGTGGGTATTATCTCCGACAGGCCCAAGTTTAGCCAAGCCAAAATCAGATAGCTTAGGGTGATATCCCTGACTGAGCAAAATGTTGGAGCACTTTAAATCTCGGTATATGACTGGGGGATTAGCTTTGTCATGCAAGTATTCCAACCCTTTTGCTGCCCCAGCTGCTATTTTCATTCGTGTGTTCCAATCAAGTCGTTTCGTACCAGGGGAAATGTCTGCCAAAGCAACACTGATTATTATTGAAGAAAACAAATAGGAAAACATAACAGAACACATACAGTTATTGAAATATGTACACATACCATATAAATGATCTTCCAAAGACCCTAAGGCCATGTATTCATAAACCAAAAGCCGTTGATCTCCATCGGCACAATAGCCGATTAGATTAACCAGGTTAGAGTGGTGAAGCAGACTCAACATCAACACTTCAACTAGAAACTCCCTGTTCCCTTGCAGACCATTACGATTAAGTTGCTTGATAGCAACAACCTGCACGAGAGACGACGATGTACAATTTGATAAGAAAAGAAATGATGATTAACAAGGCATAAGTATTAACAAGCAAATGACAATTCATTCAATACACAAGCTAATTGCAGCTTAAGTCCTGCTATGCGGGGAAAAAAAATGGCGTCACCAACTGAACCAACCTGATTAACGCTTTCTAAGTATCCTTTATACACTCTTCCGAATCCCCCCTCACCCAGAAAACATTCTGCTCTGAAGTTTTTAGCCGCAGCTCTCAGTTCACAGAATGTAAACGTTTGTGCAATAATATTATCAGACCCTCCAGGGTTAAGAGCCTTCTTAGTGGAAGAATTTACCTTTGATTGCTCTGCACATACAATATGAAGTAATCAAAGCAACATCTTGGATAATGAAGCAAATTCTCAAAGAAATTTATGATGACACAACTGAATCAATGATGATGAGTAGTAGTCAACCAAGCAACTAAGACTCAAATAAAAATTAATTTTTCAGAAAACCCAGAACAAAAAAATGAAAACCTGAGGTGGGTTTGGTGTGATCAAGAGACTTGTGGTTGATTTTGTTCTTGTTCTTGTTCTTGGTGGTGGTGGTGGAGTTGGAGACTTTTGAGATTCCTGAACAGGGATTCCATCCCATCCCTTTCTCAAATTGTTTGCTTTATGATTCTATTAATTGTCTTTCTTTTTGTTTAGACTGCTTCAAAATGAGTATGAATTCAACAAGAAATTAAGGAATTGCAGGATTGGTTAGTGATCATAATTACAAATTAACAAAAAAAGGCGATTAATCAAACACATTTTTTCTTAGTTTGTACAGTCTTCTTTTGGTAATCTTCATTATTAGTTTCCCGTTTCTTTCTTTTTCAAATTTGTGATTGGTTGAAACGGTCTTCTTTGGGCCACTTCGCATGGACGGTGTCGTTCTGTATAATGATTCATTTTCGCCACGTAGTATTATTTTGGAAGTTATTAAAATTCTATTATATGACCTGACCTTTCGTAATCTAAATAACAAAAATATTACGTTTTGACACGTAGCTTCAAATTTATTTTTTCCTTCGCATTATGACTAAAAAAATTATATTATAAGAAACAGTTAGATTTTAAATAATACTATTTTTCTTTTGAGGAATAATTATTTAAGTGCAAAATATATGGTATATTGGAAGTATTTTACACTTAAATAATTCTATTGATTTAAGTGTAAAATACTTCCAATATACCATATGTCATTTATGAAAGGCGTGGGGTGGGCAGAAATCGAATAAGAATGAAATCGAATTGAAGTTTATTACTTAGTTCGGTTATTGGGTGAAAATGATCTGATTCAATAAATCATTTAGAGAACTTCGGAGTTTCGTTATTGGTTCGGTTAGGGGATCCGTAAAAGCAACAAAATTGAACTTTTTAAAATTAAAAAGGATTTTTTTGACTTTATATTTAAATTTCAGGACTTTTTTTGCTAATTGACCTAAAATTTTAAAAAAATTATTTGATTTTGTATATAAGTTCAAACCGAATTAAAAACCAAAACTGAACTGAACCGACCAAAAAGTTTGGTCTAAAAGAATTTCAGCGTTTACTTAAAAAATTATTGTTCAGTTGACCATTTAAAAAAATTTGGGACAGTTGGTTTAGATTGATCCGGAATCAAACCGACCGATGCTCAGCCCTAAGAGTGGTGCAAATATAATTTCTTTTAAAATTTTGATCATAGAAAGAAAAAAATCAATTGAAAGAGTTCCATATACTTTTTTATCTGGTCCCAAAAAGTTTGGTCCAAAAGAATTTCAGCGTTTACTTAAAAAATTATTGTTTAGTTGACCATTTAAAAAAATTTGGGACAGTTGGTTTAGATTGATCCGGAATCAAACCGACCGATGCTCAGCCCTAGGAGTGGTGCAAATATAATTTCTTTTAAAATTTTGATCATAGAAAGAAAAAAATCAATTGAAAGAGTTCCATATACTTTTTTATCTGGTCCCTAATCAAAATTCATTATCTATTTAATTCTTATAAAATTATTTATCAGATGCAAAAGTATTTTTTTTGTTTGACAGAAATGAAGTGTGGTAAATATAAATCAGATTTGACTGTTCATACTCCATGCGGCAAATTTAGTTTCTTTTTCTTCAGATTATATACCAGCGGCATAATCTTTTTTCTTTCTTTTTTAGTTGTTGCTTGAAGATAAATTGTTAATATTAAGATTTTTTTGTGTTTATAAATATTAGACCTAATCATCTAAAAATACCTTAATTTTTTGAATTCTTTCGATCGTATTCCAAAATTTTGTAATCGTCAATTTTAATTGTACCCATTTTTCAAATTGGCATTGTTTGGCACATATTCTAAATATGCTCATTTTTTATTTTTCAAAACTGAATCGAATTGAATTAGATTACATGCCAAACAAGGACATATTTGAGCTGAAAAATATTTACCATTCAAAAAGAGAAAAAACGGAGTCTTTGTCTAAAGAAATGTATTGAAAAAGGGCCTGTCGTGAGCTCGTGCCGTAAGGTGTTGGGTTAGGTCCCGCAACGAGCGTTTTCATTCAAATTTGAACAAATATATATAACTGAAACTGAAAATTAAAAATTAGGATAAAATTAACAATTTTAAAAAATTTAATATAATTAAAAGTGGTGTATTTTTAGATGATTAAGCCTAAATATTAAGACTTATAAGATCATTTTATTAAGCTCTTAATGAAAAATTTAGCATTATAAATTGAATTACGTATTCAATGAAGTGATTTAATAAAAAAATACAATTATAAGAATTATTTTAAAATTCTAATTAAATTAACACTAAAAAATTGGGAGGGAGTACTGTTCTAGATAAGAGGCTTATTAAAGAAAGGAAACATCATTTAATATTTCTCTTACAAGGCAAAATTTAAGTTTTTTCTATTGTTTTTCATAAAAGATGAGGCAATATATGACGATCGAATGAAATTAAATACTAATAAAATCCCAAGCCAATAACGAAATGACACTTGGTGAACTTACAAACAACCCTCTTCCCCTCCTAGGCTGTCAAATCTCTAATTTTGATTTTATGAAAGATCTCTTTAAATTCTCTCTCTATGATTCATCATTTTTTGATTTTATAATCATATTTCTCATCTAAAAATAAATTGAAACATCTTAATCTCCTGATCTTGTGTGTTACCTTAATGACACTTCACCGGTTACTTTAACAACAAGTCAAAGAGATCATGTTTCTTCTTCATCACGTCTCCCTTGATTCTGCATATCAAACTCCAACATTTGAATAACACAATAAATTTATTAACTACACAAAACAAGCATCAAGCACGCCTCCAACATTTCGGAACTTCGGAATTGGATCACGACTTACTTCTACCACCAGAAGATGCTGAATTTGAGCTCCTGAGAGGCATCTCATGCTCGTGTTTCCCCTCATATGTTGTAATAAAAGCTCCCGGATCGTCGGATACTCTCTCCACATACTTGCGCACATTGCATTTTAGACCAGTACATCTGTAGTAACTTCTGCAAAATTAATCAATAATTCTGTCTTATAAAACTGCTTCTGATAACTTATAGACCAAGCTATCAAACTAACTGTAGGGTTTAAGGAATCTAAGTCGCCATATCATAATCATGTCTACGCTTATTTCTGCTGATGATAAACCATTATTATGTAAAAAGAAGAAATTCAGCAAAAACAGACGTGCACTCTAATTAAGTCTTGAGGTTTTACCTGGGAAATAGATTTCCCTTTACAACCTTCTGTCCGTATTTTCTCCAACGAAAACCATCGCCAATAATCTCAGTCTCTGTGGCACTTCGCACCCCTGAAATGCCTGCCTCATTTGGTTGATTATCACTTTTCCTAAAAAAGTATCAGTACACTATTTATGGAGATCGCATTTAAAAAATTATTCGACTTCACTAAACAGCGCCAGTGCACCACTATATTAGCAATGCTTGGAGTAAAATGTTTCTCTTACCTTCGTTTACTTTTAGGTTCACCTTCACCTCCTTCGAGTCTCTTGCTTCCTTCATCACATTCCTCATTAAGACCGCAAGAGTTATTAGAAATTATGGCACCAGCATTAATTACTCCAGTTCCAGCATGATCATAGCAAGAAAATGCTCCACTCTGATAATTTGACTCAATTTCATTCTGATTCTCTACTCTACTTTCTGAACCTTCATTTCTTTCGCTGAGAGGGTTATACCATAATGGGTTGCTCATATATTGCTGACCATGGCCATCGGATGCAATTCCTAACCGTCCTTGAGTTCCTGATGAGTTCCGCTTGGGAGGCTGAGGCTTTGAATGGTTGTGTTCGCCCTTGTAAACAATTTCTGCAATCTGTCCATCCAATGATCTTTCAACCTTCTTTTTCACTGGACAATTTGGATGTGTGCATTTGTAGTAACTCCGTGGAGACTCACTTCCTTTTACTTGCTTTTGCCCATATTTTCTCCAATTATAACCATCGTAGGAAGGTCGATCCCCACTAGATGCAGCATATAAGGATTTTGGGTCATCTTCTTGGTTATGAGATGATAAACTTGAGGATTCAATTGTCTGATCAGTTTGTGCATGAGATGGAATATTCTGGAGAAAATCTAATGAAAAGTGCCGTTTATCTTGAGTCGGATTTTGAACTCGAGCCTCAAGTGATGGTGGTCTTTTCTGTTTATGAATATCATTGAAGTTCCCCTGATCAGAAGGCAAATCAGTTTCTCATTAAACATGTGCTAATCCAGATAAGCATATACAAGATCGAACTGGACAGGTTATACCAGGGAGGGAAAAAAAAGGGAATACAAAGATAAAAAGAAGAAGATGGCCACTGACCATATTCGCTAAAAGAGAAACAGTTGTCTTTGATACAAGCTTGACCTGTGGCTTATATATTAAAGTCGGTTTACAATCTAACTTCGAAATGTTATCAGATAATTTATTAAGTGCTGTTTCATAGAGATCAGCCTGAATTTAACAAGAACCATAATAATCAGATGGAAACAGTTTTGATGATAATAAGGAACCTCTAAAGGAACTCACCAGGGAAGAAATAGATGCAGCTGGATCACGATTTACCATTTGCTTGAACCTCACCGTCTTTGGTCTAATAGCAGCAAATGTTGTTCCAGAGCACATATTAGAGGGTGAACCATTAACGCCAGCCAAGAGCTCTGAGACAGACCGCAAATTGGAGCAAGAAGGCCTGGAAGCTACTGGCTTAGCTATAACTACCCTTCCTGCTTCATTGATCTCCATTTCTGGAAATTACCAGACTATCAATCAGATTTTATAGGTTACTGATTTTCCCATTTAACAGATGTTATTGGTTACTGATCGGCAGAAGTGATTGTAGGGAAAATTACTTCTTGGGGAGTCCACAAGCTAATTTCTTCAAACCTGCATTGTACTGGATTAAATTTTGAAATAGCAGCAAGAGTAGGACACCACATAAAGAACAATAATACAACATTGGAAGCAACTTGCATATTTAGGTAACATATTAAACTTCAATTTTTATGGTTAGGATATAGGAGGAAAAAACCAGGCAAGGAGCAATACCATATCTGCAAATTCTATACTACCAATATGAGAAGAAAAACAGTGACTGAGGTCAATGGTGAAAAGCAAGCAATTACAAACTAAGTAGTCACACTAAAATCTCTTAATCTCTCCTCTACCCTAGTATTTTTATTGCAATAAGTAAAGATGTTTTTGTATTTGTATTCTAGCTCAATAGATTTAAGCTTTAACAACGCCTACCTCTGCCGGATTAAATTAAAAAACGTCACCTCTGCAACTTAATTTGCCAATACACCATTGTAATAGCTATAAACCCTTGCGGAAATTTAGCAATAACCAAAGAAGCCAACCAACAACGGGCACACTCAAATCCGTTCTTGCCACAATTCTTAGGAAAGCCCTTTTAAGTTGCCATTCTCAGTATCTTCCCAATTATTAGCATCAACCTACACTTCCCAACCCCACCGGCAGCTAGCACACATCACAAAAATGATCCATATCCGTTAAGTACTCCTAGTGATTTGCAATCACTAGTTCACAGTTATCCCAATTGTTGCTGAAAGGTCATGACAACATGTCCTTGGTATGATCATGAGCCTTTATAGCTTTTTACAGTAACAAAGTGGTTCAGCAGTATGAAAATTTTGTCTAAATCTGAATGTTTCTAAGCCAGGAAAATTCCTTCATCTCAATATGGATGATTGGAATTATTTTCGAATCTCAAAACCTTCAAAATTAAAATATTTGAAGTCCAGAATTCTACGAGTTCCTCAGGAAATCAACAAAATATGTGCAACTAAGAATGGCATTGCAGAAACAAGCAAATAGCATATATGATAAATAAGAGTTGAGATGCTACATAGTACTTCACATAAAAAAATGTAGACATTGCTTAAATTAACACAACCCAAACGCTTCAAACTTCAAAGTTAATTACTTATATAATGTAAAAACTAATTAGTAAGTAATCACCTTTTTGTCCTTTTTACAGCTGAATGGAGAATGTTTGGCTGTGTAAGAAAAATAGGAGACAGGGAGTCTGTGTGTGTCTTTCTTGCAGCTATGTAAGAGAATTTGTAGCAACAACAAAATAGAACAAACAAGAAAAACACAACCGACTGTTAAAAAAAAATGAAACGAACTGTGTGTGCCTGTCTTATGATATGCTAGTTTGGAGTGGAGTGAATTTGCAATTAATAAAGTTTGAATCTCTCTACTTATCCTGTTTGTTGAGTGACCTTTTCATGTTATAGATAATATGTATTGTTGGATATTAGAGAAAAATGGAGAGGATTAGTTGGAGGTGCAGAACAAGGGAAAGTTAGTTGAGTACACGTGCCACCAAACTATTCTATACCCAATTACTTGACTCAGTTGACTGGTAGTTGTATCGTATGTGCAAAATTAAAAGACACTTTAATTGAACATCTTTATATCACTGTAAATGCAGCACTACTTGAATACCTGGCTTTATGTCTCATCTTATATGCTACTGCTCTACTGCTGCCAAGCTGCCCTCACTGCAACATTAATCCCATCATTGCGGGGACAAATAGTTTCTCGACTCTTCATTCTGCAAGACCGAACAGATTGTTCAGTCCCTGTTTAAGTGCGATGGACGGAACAGATCGTGTTAGCTATTAGTAAACTTTGTATTCACAAAAACTCAGCTCAACAAGATGAAACCTTGTGTGGACGAAGCTCATAACAGACAGTTACAGTCACCATGTCGCCTCTTCCATGTTCATTGCCTGTGAGAAATCATTTGATTCTCATATCATAGTATAATTTGATACAAGATACCATCAGAAACACCAAAATCAACAATATAATGTCTTTTTATCACAAACAATCCCATGTTTAATCAAACTCCATATACACAGAATGTAAATGGCAATTTATTGCGGGAGGATAGTCATTGCTTAGATGACTATCTCCCTCTGGAAGTAGCAGTTCAGAAAGTTACAAGTAATAAAATACAGTCCAGGAATCAAAGTTACAACAAACAAATTGCAGTTCGTGTTCTTAATCTAATTATGTCATGCTCCATATGCGGTTTACTTCAACCATCGTATAAAATTAGCTCTCTGTCCCTCTGTTCATGCTCTCATTAGATGTCTGCCGCACAAATTGTCCCCGTACACGAGGCCGTTGCTCCGCTAATCTCTTCCTGCTTTGGTAGCGAACCTAAAACATAAAACGATAGTTAATGAAATTATAATCCTTCCTTCAATGGTATCACATGATAAAAGAATCAAGGTGAAGGTGGCAGAGAGGTGGGTGGGCATTACTCGTTAAGATCCCAAAGAACAAAAATGGGATAATATCCAATGATACAAAAATAAGGAAACTGAAGAACAATAACTTTGCAAGCTTGGTTATGGTTTTAAGACTTAAGAGAAGCCACGGGAGCAATGGTTTTAAGACTTAAGAGAAGCCATTGTGAATATTAGACTAGCAAAGGCACTTGTTTAAAGAGAAATGAAGATATTTCGCATCCATTGTGAATATTAGAATTCCTTAAGATTCTTTCAAATGAAAAACACCTGAGCAAACATGGAAGAAGTCCACTCTTTAAACAAGAGACTCGCAGTAGGAACAAAAGAGGAAAAAGTTCTTTAAAATAGTAAAAGCATCAAATTGACTTTCATAGCGTTACCTTTTTCCGGAAGCATCTATCCTTTCTTTTCTTTCGAAACTTTATCAAGGCAGCTTCTCTTTGAGAAAACTTGTTTTGATCTCCTCTTTTTCCATCCCCACTACCACTTCCACTACCATCCTCACCTACGCATTTCCTAACTATGCCATTGTCACTTTCTACATTATTTACTCTGGCATTAACTGCAGTGCTGCTCCCATTTTGTCCATTGCTCCCGTGGTTGCTGCCATGGTTACTACCCGAGGCACTTGCATTAATACTGTAGTTGCCACCATTATCTTCAACAAGCCCATCCAACACATTTGATGACCCACAATGTGGAACAGCTGCAGCCATTTCTTTCATAGAAGAATTATCATGCTCCGGAGGCAGTTGTGGCTGCTGCGGTATTATGTTGTGTGGAAGAAGATGGCAATGATTGTAAGGTTGAGTGAGATGCTGAATTTCACATTCCTTAATGCTACCTCTTGATTGAGCTTGTGACCTTGTACCTGCTATGTCATCAGCCTTCTCCGATATAATTTGCCGAGGGACACATTGAGGATCATTTCTCACAGGCTGGGAACTACACGTTGGATGTTCTAACTTATTTTTCAAGGTTACTGAATTGGCGATAGTATTATTTGTGGTAGAGCCCATATCAAAGTTACTGTCAACATGTGAGCAATGATTAGGAAGATTACCATTTAAATGACACTTCAGGTCACAAACTAATCCTTTTTCATCAAAATACAAACTAGAATCATGCTGAGAACCACTTTTAATGTTTGCACAAGGTGCCTTATTTCCATTTGAGGCTGCATTATACCTGCAGAATATACAACAAAAATGCAGATGAATTAATTTAAGAAACTGTAAGGTAACTTCAAAAATAAAAATCGGGTCCTCGCATTTTTCTCCTACCTTGAAAAGGCTGAAGAGTCTGAACGTCTCAAGATATTGCGGTCCTCCTGAGCTACTGACCCTATATCCTCAGACCCCCTACGTCTTTTCAAACTAAGTTCAACGGATGGTGTCTCTTTAGCATCACTAGAGGCCTTACTTTTCATATCTGAGATTTTTGAATGTCTCTTTGTGGCCTCAATCTCTTTGATGTCCATATGGGGATCAGTAATGTTGGGGGTGAAACGTTCCAAATTAGCAGCTTCATATTTTAATGTGCTCAATGGATTCTCACTATTGAGGTCCAGCTGTCCTTTATCACTTTGCTTGTTAAATTTACCCGACATCCTATCAAGGAGATTCTTTTGTTTTGTGTTAACAAGTTTGCTGGGATTTGAAATTTGGCATTCAAGTTGTATATCTAAATTTCCTGTCACAGCTATCTCAAACTCTTTACCAGCTGCAGAGTCTGAATAAGAATGAAAGAGAAAACATTCAGAATAAGAGAAGAACCTGAGCAACAAGAAGAATATTCAAGAATAGCTATACAGAGGGATACTTGAGAGATGATAATGTATACCAAGTTGCTCCTCTGGTTCTTTGTGCTTCTTAGCAGCGATTATAGAAACATAATTGGTATCCGGAACTTCAGCATTTGAGTGAATAACTTGAGCACAAGTGCTGTCAGGACTTTCAGCAAATTGATCCATTGGAGAAACTGGCCGAGGACTGTCCATCTCTACAGCTTGTTTTGTCCAAGAGCTCTGCGAAAAGATCATGCAATCATAAACTCTTTCTATTTGTGTAACAGTCCAGAATTTTTTTGAAGTGAATATGGAATGGGCAAAATGTCCAATTTAGGATTACCCTAATTTTCAATTCAAGTTTCTTCTCACTATTCACATGTAATTTTCGACACCAAAGCTTCCATTTTTGCATATTAGCACGTGATTTGTCTAATTTGAAGAAAGACATAAATATGATAACTAAATTTCTAATGATCCCATAAATCCTAAGCTTAGCGAAGATACCCAATTCTATGGAATTATATCAATTTTTAATTTTAGGGTGCAGATTTATTATAACCCAAAATAGTTTCATCCATTCAATTATATTGTGTATATTATTTAAATTTAATATTTTTCAAACTTACAATGAGTTCAAAATTCTTCATTTTATTTTCTTGGTACAGAAGTTCCACTGTTTGTGATGGAACGTAAATCTTTGAAACAGGAAAGATCAAGGACCAACGGCCATATTTGTTACATTTGGACGAAACATAGCACTGACTGAAGTTATAACATTAAACTAAAATGAATTATCACAAACATGTATCAAGCTGTCAGCATAAGAACATAATCATATTGCAATGCCAATATCATTTTTGAAAAACACATATGTACTGTATTAATAAGAAAATCCAAGACATGAGACGTAAAACAATTTAGAGGAAGCGCAGCGAGTAGCTTGCACCATAATCAATCAGTTCTCAAAGTAAAATATTGAGGAAAGATTCATATCCCCTTCAATAAAAACCTATGAAGCACAAAGACATGTTTTAAAGAGACTTTCTCAGTTTTCGACACGTAAAAGAAACTCACTGAAACTGAAACGTTTCGGGCCCATGTCATGTCTGTATTAAAATTGTTGATTAATTATTAGATGGGAGTGAGTTAGAGTTCGGATGCAAGAGCCCACATGCATATGAAATGCGCTTGGCTCTAATCATATCCAAAATGTTAGAATTAGCTATTTGGATGATTCGACCTCAACATTATAAACTCATTATATTCTTTGTATTTTAACAATGTGTCCTTAACAGTCTACAATTAATAAATAATTGATGTGTTTCTAAGAAAGAAACGTGTTCCTTTCATTGAAAAAATTAAGACACTGAACCTAGTTACACAGAAGAAAGCTAATTTAATTTCTTTTTTCATTTTCTCCACTTCTTTCATCAACCTCAACAATCAACAAGCAGACTTGCTCTTAGCTAACGAAAATCTAATCCTTCCTTTTTCGTTCTTCATATTCAATAACTGAGCAGGGTGGGTGTATGGACCGGTTCCTTATTGCTGTTGAGTGTAACACCTACATTAGATTTTTTCTTTTCTACGGTAATATCTCTCTTTCATGAGAAAATAAAAGATACTATAAGATGATGAAGGAATGGAGATATAATCTATTACTTCTTTTTTTGAAATAATAATTTACAATTTTAAGATTATGGCTATCAAGTTTCAAGTCAAAATTGCTGTTACAAATGTCTACCAAATGATCCTACTATCTTACTAGGTACTTATCATAATTGCATAATATTTCATGATCATATTTACTCGACTATGTAATTTCTTTTATTTTGTATAAAAAAAAAATTAATAAGTACATCATAATATCTATAGATATACCCTTGTATTTTATTATTTACACATTTCTTTCATGTTTTCATTTTTCTATTCTCAAAAATATTGTTTCTTGGTATCCATTTTTGTTTCCATTTTTGTGCTACATAGATCAAGACAAGAAGAAATAAAGATACCTATAGAATGTTTTCTTTCTTTATACTTTTAGAACCTTCATCCTATTATTAAGTTAGGGTAGAAAAGGCTAAGCATTTTCCAGATAGGGAAAAAAGGCTCTGACTAGCAACAAAGAACCTGCTGCTGTGAAGCAGAACAACTACCCGTGTGTTTTAGCAAATACAGCACATCAACAGTCTTCGATTCAATTGAATTAAATTGATAGCACATTTCCTGAACATGGTCTTTGAAAGATAGCTCATAGCTAGTGTAAACAACAAGAGATAGAATACAAAAAGATTGACTAACCTGGGTGCCACTCCCATTGCCACTTCCATCCCCAATGATTAATCCAATGCTTCCATTCTCCTCATCATCATTGCTTTCAGAGTCATTGTCAGACCTATCAACACCTTTGGACTTTACAGATTTTTGACTTTGATTGCCACTTTCACTCCCACTATCACTACCACTAGACTGAGGGAAAAGCGACCATAAAAAGAAACAAAAAATGAATGAAACTAAAATAAATGTGTCCAAGATTGAAACCAAAAACCATAGTCAGCAGTAATCATAAACATCATAAGCTCCAAATCAATTTGATATGGTCACCTATCCTGAATGGTAAACTCAGCAGTGAATCAGGAAGGCATATTAATTTCTATATAGTTCAGAAATATGAACTGGAGAGTGGTTAGCCAAGATAAGAATTTAATAATCTGAGGTATGAAATTCAAACTACTCACACTATGACATCTTCTCCAAACATGCTGCCAAAGGTTCTTAAGCTCATTCTTTCGTATAGGTTTCACTAAAAAATCAACAGCTCCTTTTGACAGACACTTGAAGACTAAACCCATGGAGTCATGAGAAGACATCACTGCATACAGATCTCATAAGAAAGATGGTTAAAGTATCTTCCTTAAAAGACATGACAGCTAATTCACGACAGTATGACAATGCCAGAACAATTAGTACTATGAATAGTAAGTGGAACTTACTGATAATAGGAACATTCTTGCGTGTTTTGTGAGTCATAATCTTGCACAGAAGACCAATTCCAGATAAGCAAGGCATTACTACCTCAGTTAAAATAAGGTCAATCTGATTGGCCAAATCTTCTAGTATCCTCCAGGCTTGCAATCCATTTTTTGCTTCAATTACTGGCACAAAAATAAGAATAAGAGAACTCAATAACAGTATTACTAATATCAATTGGAAAGTCAAAATTTAAGAGCCTTGAAACATAATAACATGTCAGGATAAAAATTAGGTAGTGCAAGGGAAAAGTTGCTACTACTATATACAACAGCAATATCATGTAGAAAGTTGAAAGTAAAGAACCTGGATGTGTAATAATATGTCAGTATAAGAGGTAGGTAGTGTAACCATGTAAAGAAAAATTCACAATACAACTGGTTGAAATCAACTTGATAAATCAACTTAGCATGCCTTGTAATATTAAGTTTGCTGCAAGAGATTCTTGGTGTCTAATGAACTCAGTATCTAGAAGTTTGACAAAACTGTAAAGCACAAAAATCTGAGTTGGTAATTACTTCAGGGTTATGAACTTGCATAAAATCTAATGCAGAATATCATTAATGATGTGATGACCTTGCTGATAATTGTGGCTTAGGCCAAACTCTTATGCAGGCTTCCAGGCCAGGGCCCCTACAATATCTAGCAAATATATTCAAAAGTTACCCACAACTTTATATCTGAGAGGCTAATGTAGTAATGTGCATATCAATCTGGAAGTAAGGGATCCACTTAATACATGAGAAATAGGTTCGAATAGGAAATTAAGTTTTCCACCGACCTGGATGAACTATTTCATATCTTTGGTCTTCCTGGTTTACATAAAAACAAAAAGCTAGGAAACAAATCACATGAGTTGTACCGTCATAGAATCTAGCTACTTACTGATTATATAGTCTTTGAAAATAAGCTTGAAATAATTTGAAAATTTGTACTCAATTTCTCTCTTTTAACATTTCGTCTTGACATATGACCTTTCATACAGTACTAGTCCTTTGCATTTATATAAGTCAGACTGGTAAGTTGCTTATCATAAACTTTAAGCTGCCCGGGAGGCAGAACACTTACAAGTCTAAAAGAACTCAAAACCCAGAGTAATTCGGTCTCTCATTCAGATTGCTCTCACTAAATCAACCTCTTTCAGCAGTCATTTCATATAAAAATGCATGAGCAATCCCTGTCATCAAGCGGTTTCCACAGACACTCACATCATAGGCAAGAATTCCAAACATTCTTCAGTAATGTAGTAGAATTAAAGATCCAAATTATAGTAAAACATTTCCCATTGTAGAAGAATCAATCTGGCTTGAAATACTCATAAACAAGTAAATATGCAACTAAACCAAAACAGAAAAATTGTTTTGTACTAGATACGTTGACAGATATATTATAATAATCAAACAAATACAAATACAAATGCTCCACTATAATTCAGTAACATATTGTGACTGACTGCTGTGCAGTTATACTAGTCATTCATGCAAATGGAGAGGGCATGCTTGAGGAAGAGGTAGAGCTAGCTGAAAAAATTGTATTCCTATATCAATTTTCATAGGAATGGGGCATGTAACAAACCAGAAAGCATAAATCCTGAAGAAAATAACTTTACAAACCTTCATAACCGCAGTTGCGAAGCAGTGCAGCAACAACATGGCGAGTAGAATCATCATTTTCCACCAGAAGGACCTTGAGAGATCTCAAAGGGAGAAACCTCTCCCAGCAAACTATTGCTCCTTGAGATTGTTGTTGTTTGGATATTTGTAGTGATGCTGATGGGGCCTTAGGAGCCCTTTCATGCCTGTCCTCTATGTTTCCAGCAATGTCATTGTCTTTAAAACCATGATGTTGAGATAAATTTTGCTCCTCCTTCACAATTCTATCCTTAACTCTCTTTTCCCCATTGCAGAGCGGATGTTTTGGTTCCATCAAGTCTTGTACGTTCCCATCACTATCGAAGCTCATCTAGACACACCCTGCTAATCAGGTTGAAGAATCCAGATAACAACAGTAATAATGATAACAATAAGGAAGGGGCAATAGCTGAACAGTCAAAAATTCTTTTCAGTACACAAAACGAATGACGCATAGCTTCCGCTTTCAGAACCCAACCTCTTCTGTTCCAGCAAACAGAAACAGAAAAGAGCATCACCTCGCAGGAAACCGCACACGGAGCACATCCATAAACATTTTTACCCTCTATTCGCCAATTGTCATCGAAACTCTCAGAGGAAAAACAAATAAAGAGTTCTGAATTGATCTGAAAGAACAGAGCAACTAAAATAAATATCAACCTAAAAGAGAAATAGCCATTATATGAAGGTTAAAAACAAAGAAGTGATAGACCTCAAATATAACTACAGTTGACTATAAGTACAGCAACAAACCCTAATCTCAAGCAAACAGATAATAGTAAAGCTTCAAATCTGTCCTAATAAAATCTAAAATAAATGAACGAAGATCCACTCCACACTGTAATAATTTCAAAAATTCTCAACCTACTCCATACATATCCATTTCTTCAAGCATCAAAAACTTAACATATAAATGAAAAATTCCTACATAGAACTGAAGATAAGAAACAACCACCTGTAAAGCCGCTTCAACGACCACTATCAAGCTCCATTAAGCAAATAACCAATAGAGGAATCAAAATTGCAAGAAAAACAATGAAATCAAAACCAATTCTATAACATTATGTTTACAAAAAATCAACTAAAATAAATTTTAATTACATAATACTAAAATAATTTATATATTAACAGGCAGTAAAAAGAAACGCTTAAGAAACTGAGAAGACTTCAGGAAAAATAAAATTATATACACTATTTCTTTTGGTTTAGGAGGACGGGAGAGATTAGATTAGGCAAGGATGCTGACATGGACAGTATTTGATGAGGTGGAGCTTTCATAGTCTATATATTTACACGTAGGGTATATAGGATTACTGATGTGGACAAAATCAAAAGCCACGAGCTCGAGGGCTTGTATAACATCTCTACAGATCTGATGCTGAACACGTGGCTTTTAAAATGGGAGGTTTTTCGTCGTGTTCACGGACGTCAAAAATCCGGTTTGTTTTACACCGTTGTATTGGGTTGTCACTTGTCATTGATCAACGGTGTTATATTTTTAGTAAAATATTCGAAATGACGGAAAGGTCCCTCTATTATTTCTGCTCACTGAATAATTATTTTATTTTATAGGCCAAATGTTGTAAAAAGGCCAAACCTTTCACAAAAGTTTCACAAAAGTCCTGACCTTTCAATTTTGTCGATTTTGGCCAAAAACTGATTATTTGGTTTCACAAAAGTCCCGACCTTTCAATTTTGTCGATTTTGGCCAAAAATGAATTATTTAGTTTCACAAAAATCCTGACCTTTCAATATTTGACATACCACATAGGCGCCACATAGGCGTCACATAGGCAAATTGAAATCAAATTGAGAGTTGGCCACAATTGAAACCAAATAATTTGTTTTTGGCCAAAATCGACAAAATTGAAAGATCAGGACTTTTGTGAAACTTTTATAAAAGGTTTGGCCATTTTATAACATTTGGCCTATTTTATAAAGCAAGTTTCACTTTATCCTTGATAAATGTAAGAATTGTAATCAATTTTATTAAATAATAAAAAATAAAATAACTCAAACTATCCATAGTTTTTAGCGTTACTTTAATTTAATTATCTTAGAAAAATTTATTTAATTTTCATAAATTTTGCAAAAATAATTAATTGTTTATTTCAATTATACTTTTAGAATAAACTAGTTGTTAGTTTAACGGTTTTTTTTATTTTTGCCGCTAACTTAATTGATTTTGTCTAATTAATGATGTATTTTCATATATAGTGATTTATTAAAATAAAGAGCTGAAGTTATTGTAATAAAAAGATAACTTTTATGAGTATTTTTTTTAAAGTAAGTAACTTAAAAAGATAAATAAAACTTGACAAATTTTTATTTTAAATTTAACTACAAGTTATATCTTAAAATATTTAAAGTTATATATTAAAGAAAGACACGTGGCAAATTATATCATATATTTGTTAAATTTTGCTAAAAAGACATTTCAACTTTCATTTGAATTGAGCTATAAACTTTAAATTATACTTTTTTGTTTGATATTAAGATAATTTTTTTTTATATATTGAATTGTTAAATACTATTTAAAAAAATATCCATTTAGCCAATTTTATCTATCTATAACTATTTAGTCAATTTTATTTATCTATAAATATAAATAATTTGAGATTAAAAAAACAATTTATTAATATGTATAATTTTAGCTGAATGGACAAATAAAAAAAACAGATAATATTAAATTTTAAAAGTTCATAATTCAGCTAATAAAAAACTGTCAAATTGACACTTGAACATTTTAAAAGTATTGATGGTTCTTAGGTGGGAATCTTCTTTTGGAAGGTAAAATCTCTTTAACTTTATCAAATTTGGCCGAAAATTAAATACATAAACAATGTTTAACTTTTTAATTAGGTGCTACATCCATCATTATAAACTTGAAGCACTTGTAGCTAATTGGGGAGGAGATATTTATATGTGGGGCTTGACACAATCCAGCTACAACTTGTGGTGCTCAAACTATATGGATAATTCAACTTTTAATAAAGGTTAATTTCGAGATTCCAACCAACAAAATAAAATATCAAAGAGAAAGTTTTACCATTTTGAATAAAAACACCTACAATTTATTATGTTTGAATAATTTTACATTTTTATTATTGAAAATGACATCGAATTAATGTTAGTTTAAGTATAAAATAATACTATAAAACTAACAAACTATGTTTTTTTTTATAAACTATAAACTTATTACTTTATTTATTTTTCATTTTAAGTTTGAGGGTATGGATTTAACTTTACATCAACCAATTGGACCATAAAAGTCGAAATTGAGGTCTATGAGTCTCTAGAAAAAAGTTTTCTTTCAGTCTTCAATATGTGGCTATTCGAAAATTTGCAATTTGGCATCTTAGGTTCTTTAGGCACTTTGTTTTATGGCCAATTGTTTTGTGATAGATGCTTCTAAAGATTTCAGCATTCAGCCATTCACAAACTTTATTATGTGTGATGTATTTAGGGTAAGACATAACGGAGAGGACGACGGAGATAAACAAGTTGGGGCGGTTCTATGCAGCGGCCACATGACACTTATTTTAAGTTCTACATGACAATACGCGAAAAACATATGATGTGCGTTTATTAGAGTTATAAAAAATATACAATATATACAGGGGCGGATCTAGGTTCAGGCTAGGGTAGGCTATAGCCCGGGCTGCCGCCGGAAATTTGTAGGTCGTAGAAGTGAGGGATGAAGGCCGGGTGAAGTTGCAGAGTTTCAGCCATGGCTGGTCCGAATGTGTTTACTGAGGAAGACGAGATGAAGGGACAAAAGGGTTTCTAAATTAAAGATGGCTTCTTTAGATATATACCTAAAAAAGATAAAATATTCTCAAGAATACTACCTCAATTTTTTTTTTTTGAGAAATACAATTTGTACTTTTTTTTTTCAAAAATAACTTTTGTTATTCTCAAAAATATTTTTTTTAATCTCAGAAATACGATTTTGGTTACCCAGCGGTATACTAACACCATTGGTTAACCAAAAAACAAAAATATTACAAATTTAAACCTCCATTACAATTAAACTAGTTGAAAATTCTATTACAAACCCCTCCGCATTCGTCACTGCAAGAGCAACCGTCAAATAAAATCTAAATCGTCTTTTTTTAAATTTAAAATTATTGATTAATCATTAGTTAACCATTTGTTAACCAACGGTGTATTAAAAACAAAGGTCATTGGTGTACTTTTAGTACACCATTGGTTAAATTAGCAATAAAAATAAAATTTAACAATAGTTAACTAACAATTTTATTAATAATATATTCAAAATAACATTTATTACAAGTTACCCAACAATTTACCTAATGTTAACCATTGGTTACCCAACACGCAAAAAAATTACAATTCTCATAACTCAAACAACAAAAAAATAAGCAAATTCATAAACATTTTACATTGTCGCGGCGCCGATGTACCCTTCTCCAAGTGGATCTCCTTGGCTAATTCACTTAATGACATCAGCCTTATCTTCTCTACAAGTTACCCAACGGTTTACCAAATGTTAGCTATTAGTTACCCAAACACCCAAAAACATTACAATTCTCATAAGCATTTCCTCAAACACTTAGAGTGCAGGTTGTGCAACAACAAAAATCAAAAACTGCTGTTGACGGTGGATGAAGGTGGCGAAAAGAACGGTGGCGTTTGGACGGCTTGATGGGAGCGGAAGCAAAAACAGGGCGGCTATGGCTAATCTTCTCCCTCTTCTTATTTCTAAATCTGAAACCATTTTAACAAGATCTGTAATTTTTTTACTTTCTTTCATTTTTTCCTTTTTCTCCAACCACACCACTCAGATTCATCCAAACAATTCCAAATTTAAAAAACAAACACCAAATCTTATCTGTACTGGAACAACCAAACGATTTACGATGGCAGAGGATTTGCGATAGCAACAGCGGCAGCGGCAGCTTGAGGTTGGCGGTGACGACCTGGGAATTGAAGGCCTTTACGAGAATTGAGATATGAAATTAGGGTTAAAAGTGGCTGTGATTTTAATCATATAATAGAATATGATAGAAACCTAAAAATCAAAAGTAGAAAACCTAAAAATCAAAAAAGAAAGATGGAAATTGTATTATTCAAAAAGGAAAATATCAAACGTATTAATGAGAATATTTTAGGTAAAGACCGTTTTTTATTTAATTAACTCATTAAAGATGGTGACAGATGGGTTTTAAGGCATCTTTGGGCTTTTCATATATGAGGCCTTAGTGTGATTACCTTTACCAATAACAATAGCTAATTAAGTCTTTCATTCTAAAAATATGTATTTATAAATAGATTAATCTTAATTATGAATATGCTTTTTGGGTGGAATAAAATAAACAGTGTTCTAATAAATAATTTGTCTTATTTGAAGTAAATGAGAAATAATAAAATTATATAGAGTAATACATTAAAATAAAAATTATATTCTCTATTAAAAAAATAATTTTAATATCCCTATTTAAAAAAACAACAAAAAACATATTAAATTTTAAGTTCATATTTGTTAATTTGGCAGTGCAATTTTAATTTTCTCGTTTGATGCTTTTTTAACTTATACCCCCTATTTTGCGAACAATGCAAAGCGGAATTAATGAATAATTTTCATCGGTTAATTTTTTTACAACATTAATACCTACCAATTGCATTCAATGAGAGTTCAATTCTCAATTTCAAATATTATAACCAACAATTTTCAAACTTAACAATTAATTTTTCACCAAATTTTCTGTTAATTTTCCATTAATTTTTATTAATTCTCCAAACTTTCTATTCAAATTTTATAACTTAATCCCAAAACATATTAACCTAATTTCCAAATTATTTAAATTAAAAATATTTTATATTTTCAATTAAAATTTACTAATTCTAGTATTAATGTTCTAATCTCTTCTCTTTCAAATATAATCTTCATTTAATTTTTATTATGTTTTTTTTTCCTTTTTCTATTTCATTTGTTCGAACTAATTTAGTATTGGTGTTATTGTATAATGACTATATTAAATTTTATTTATTGGTTATTTAAATTTATTTAATCATAAAAAAATTTAAAATTGATTAGACTATACTAAATAAGTATTTTTAGTTATTTTAATGTTATTTTGTTGATAGTTAATTTAATTTTATTGATAATTGATGATTTTTGTTATTTGAAATTTTATGAATATTTAGAAAAAATATTCTGAAAAAAAATAATCAAAATGAATTAACCAAAGGGTTACTATCATTGTTTTTTATTAGTAATAAAATTTATATAAATGATTTTTATATATTTATTAATCACATATCATTTAGCCCGGGCTGGAAAAAATTCCTGGATCCGCCACTGAATATATATATATATATATATATATATATATGTATATATCTATCTATATAATTGCCATGTTAATTAAAAATTTGCGCAAAACGGGGCGGAATGATGAAAACAATAACAATTTGCGAAAGAACAAATTATTTTGTAAAATTTACTTTGAACAAGAATAAAAAAACAAAATAAAAATATAAAAAGTAAATTACACATAAGTTCAGCAAACCACTTATGTCACTGGAACAAATGTAGAGAGTTTCACTTACCTCAAAAATGATTATATAAAATTTAGAGTTAATATGGTGTTTATATAATAAAACTGTAACTTATAAGAAGTTACATGTGTTTTCCATGCTTATATCTAATGAGAATAGAGACGCATTGTCCTGTCCTAAGCATAATAAAATATAAAAGAAATCAAATCTTATTCAAAATAGGTCAAAACTTCTGCTAACGACCGGAACTCTAACTGGACCGTTAGGCCGAAAAGGCCGCATGTTGATTTCACTCTCGACCGATTTTAAAAGGAGTTAATCAAAATTATCAATCGATACAACTGGTAGATAACACTATAGATCTAGTTAAAATATAGATATCCAAAAAAACTTAGCAAAACCACTCTAAAATTAATAAGATTTTGACAATTATAAACAATTAAAAATCAATGCCAATGAATTATAGTTCAAATAGTATAAATGTTCGACAACATTTTGCTAAGATTACGAGTTCAATTTCTTTCACAAGCGCTCGATAAAAAAACTAATGCGGAGAAAATACATTTTAGATACCGAAATATATAATTTAGAAGTAGAACAGCTAAAGCAACATTGGTGTAAATTTTGTGACTAAGGTCAATATGCTTCTAGTGTTTATAACAAGTGTCAAATGCGCTCTTAATGTCTATAAAGATTGAAAAACATTAAGACCATGTTTGGTTCATGAAATAGGTGCGGAATGGTATAGCTATTCTATATAGATTGGCAATTCTTTACTTTGTTTCATAGAATAGGTATTTTAAAGAATTGTCATTCCATGATTTTGTGGAATAAACACTTCTCTCAAAAACTAAAGAATTCCTAATGGAATAACTATTCTATTCCATGCTATTTTATTCCATGAACCAAACATGGCCTAAATGTCTATGAAAAGGGACACATAGCCCTTTTTTTGGTCAAAGATAGGCTACTCTAATTGTTAGCGGGAATTAGTAGAAGTTAATGTTAAACATATTTTAAATAGACACACTGCCCATGAGTATTGAGGGTCGAACCCTCAACCTCATACACATATCATTAGATCTTTAACCAACTGGCCAAGCTTTGAACATATAGCCCTTACTATTAACTAATGTTAACTTCAGTTAATAAAAGCTCACGTGGCCATCCAAAATCTTATATGTGGGCGCATAAGCATCTAAATTTTACACATAATCTGCACCAATGTTTTAAAAACCGGATTGAACTGGCCGATCGAACTGATTAAATCAAGAATCGGCTTGTAATTCAGTCCAACAACAGCAAAAAAAACAGATTTTTGGTTGAACCAAATTGGATTGGATCAAACCAACAGTTGGACCGGCAAACCGGGCGTTGAAACGGCAACAAAAGTTAGCGACGGATTCCATATTATTCTAAGTTTTCAATTTTTTTATTGAACCAATTGAACTGGCCATTGAACTAATTAAACCGGAAAACAGTGGCCTGACCGGTTTGCACCATTTTTGCAGAAGAAAGAAGATCCAAATCCCTGTTGAAGCAAGCAAGCTAAATAAATACCTAGCAAAAACAGCCCCAACTTGCATTATTTTTGTTTGCAGTAAGAAGAAGATAGGTTTATATCTGCTATATGAGTAGTCCACGTAGGATTTTGGATGGCAACAGAAGCTTTTATTAACGGAAGTTAAGGTTCCGTTAATAGTAAGGACTTAAGTGTCCCTTTTCAGAAACATTATGTGTTCTTTTGAATCGTTTTAGGCATATTTGAGACTCATTATAAACATTAAGGGTATAATTTGCCCGTTTTCCTATCTTTTTTCCAACAATAATAATGATCTCTAGAATCTGACACGTGTAACTCCCGGCTTCCACAGAGTAAACCAACGGTGAAGAAGCTGATTCCACCAGCCTCCGTGGCATGCCGTTAACTCAAACAACTGCTGCCCGTCTGCTTCTTTGAAGTCAGGGTTAAACGACAACCATGGCGGCGACGGTTACTCTCAACACTACGTTCTCAACGTTTATTAAATTGAAAAAATCCGCGACTAACATCAATAATTCCTCCAAACCTCTATTATTCGATCGCATACAAATTAAATTATGTTGCAATAGCAGACGAGTCAAGAATAGAAGCCGCAGCATCCTCTCATGTTCTGCAATCTCGTCATCTCCCGGTGAGTATTCTCATTGCTGTGCTTTCGGTTTGTTCCGCTGTAATTTATGAATTCATTTGTTGTAATTTAATTGTTGTGATCTGATCAAGGAATTGAATCTTCTGGTATGGCGAGTGAGGACACCAAGGATTTATTGGAAACGGTGCAGGTGTTTGATTTGGATGGAAATGGAATTCCAGTTTCTGATTTGTGGAAAAATAGAAAAGCTGTCGTTGCATTTGCCCGTCATTTTGGGTACTAGCTAGTTGCCTCACTGCTTCTGCTACATGTTTATTTGAACAGTAGCAACATTATCTGATTGTATATCTTCACTTGGTTTTTATGCAGATGTGTCCTTTGTCGTAGTCGTGCTGATTATCTTGCTGCCAAGAAGGTAATCACATGATATCAAAATGATGATTATCTTCCATGACTAGTACGCCTCATGGTGATCAATAAACATGCTTTTGATAACATTGTTGTAATATATATGTTGATACTTGATCAAAATATAGGACATCATGGATGCCTCTGGAGTGGCACTTATTCTGATTGGACCTGGCAGTGTTGATCAGGTATATTATCCTAAGAAAGCTTTATTATTAACTACATGCATTTTATATTCTGTGGCCAACTAGTTTCGTGCAATGACTCTGCTCATATTTGTTTGAGTTTTCCTTGTTTGTTTCTTATGGCGTTTCTTGATAAACATTATTAGTAACTTGATGCAGGCAAAAGCATTCTCTGAGCAAACTAAGTTCAAAGGAGGTATACATGCTTGCTTCCATTTATACTGTTTAATTCCATTCCTTCATAATCTATGAGGTTAATTGGCTTTCTTCCTTCTACAAATTTGCAATGTCCTGTTTTTGTTTTATTTCAGAAGTTTATGCAGATCCTAGCCATGCATCATATGAGGCACTCGAATTTGTTTCTGGAGTTGCAACCACATTTACTCCTAAAGTAAGTCAGAATTGTTACATATTGAATGCAATATATAGCGTTTTTTTTAACTCTTATATATGGATTTTTGTTGCCGATAGATGAGAAGTATGCAAATTGTTAGAACTATTGAACTTGGCTACTTTAATGGATATTAATTCTCAATCAAATGTGTAATTTGTAGGCAGGTCTCAAGATAATCCAATTATACATGGAAGGCTATCGGCAGGACTGGAAACTTTCGTTTGAAAAAGACACCGTCGCAAGAGGTGGCTGGTATGTGAATCATATTATTACAACATTCATTGAATTTTTGTAGTAAGCAGTCAACAAAAGATAGCTGATTTTATATTGACCATGAGATCGTAAACTTCCCGGGTGCAATGTTGTTGTCATATTTGTTCTATGAGTTGACATGGTGTTTTCTGAAGAAAGAATTTTTAAAATGCTATTTATGTGTCAGTTGTTGTTTGATGAATATGAATTTGATTATTTCTCAGGAAGCAAGGTGGTATTATAGTTGCAGGTCCTGGTAAAACAAATATCTCATACATCCACAAGGTTGGTGTTCATTTATAGCTATCCAATTCTCTACCTGCTGTATACTGGTTTAGATTTAGAAGTCTGAAAAGGAGAAGTGTTTTGATTCATCAAGCTAAGAATTTTTCGAATCGTAAATATAGAGTTAAATATGAATTGCAGCAGTCATGGTAAAAGGATTAAGCATTTGGTCACACCACCCAGCAAAATTGATTGCTGGGTAGAAGTTTGGTGCCCTGCCCTCAATCCTGATTCAAAATTGCTTAGGATTCTAGTGAATTAATTTGATTAGAAAAGATCACAGCAAATGGAGGTAGTAAATGCTTGATTTGTTGACATTGTTCTTTTCTTGAATTGATGCGCGCAGGACAAAGAAGCAGGCGATGATCCAGAAATTGAAGACATATTGAAAGCTTGTTGCTCGTGATGAAATGATGCATAATTACTAACTTATATACACTTAATTATTATTTGTATACATGGAAGCTTTTAATAGAGTAAGATATATCAAACGTCGTCGTTTCAAGCTTGCGCTTCACCATTCCCAAATGCGATAAAAATGGGGGCACATGTAAAGTTATTATCGTTTTCCCGCCTCTGAAACCAAATGGCAGACACCACAGCTACCAAATCCAAGAAACGTCGCCGTGCCGATGCTGATTCAACGTCCGAACTTCCATTCAAGGACATTCTAAAACCCGACTCTGTAATCCTCGAATCCCTAAAAGCCCTAGTGAAATCCACATCATCCGCCGCCTCCTCCTCAAAACCCTTGTCCCTCTCCGACCTCGCTCTCCCCACCGCTTGCCGTGAAGTCGCCGACCTCTCTCTAACCTCCGTCCAATCCGCCATCGAATCCGTCGTCCTCTCCCTCACCCACTCCATCCTCTCCGGCGAAGGCTTCTCCTTCAACGTGCCTTCCCGCGCCGCCACTAACCAGCTCTACGTACCTGAACTTGACCGCATCGTCTTAAAGGATAAAAACACCGTCCGCCCTTTCGCCAACATTTCCTCCGTACGCAAATCCACAATCACCACCAAAATACTCTCGCTAGTCCACCAACTCTGCCTCAAAAGCATCCACGTCACCAAGAGAGACCTGTTTTACACCGATGTGAAGCTGTTCCAAGACCAGACTCAATCCGACGCCGTTTTGGACGACGTGTCTTGTATGTTGGGATGTACTAGATCTTCACTCAATGTGATTGCTGCTGAGAAAGGTGTTGTTGTTGGTAGGTTGATTTTTAGTGATAATGGGGATATGATTGACTGTACTAAAATGGGTATGGGAGGGAAAGCTATTCCTCCAAATATTGATAGAGTGGGTGATATGCAGAGTGATGCTTTGTTTATACTTTTAGTTGAAAAAGATGCTGCTTATATGAGACTTGCTGAGGATAGATTTTACAACAGGTTTCCTTGTATCATTGTGACTGCGAAAGGGCAGCCTGATGTGGCGACGAGGTTGTTTTTGAAGAAGATGAAGACGGAGTTGAAGTTGCCTGTTTTGGCATTGGTGGATAGTGATCCTTACGGGTTGAAGATTTTATCGGTGTATGGTTGTGGATCGAAGAACATGTCGTATGATAGTGCTAATTTGACTACTCCTGATATTAAGTGGCTGGGGATTCGGCCTAGTGATTTGGATAAGTATAGCATACCGGAGCAATGTAGGCTGCCGATGACTGAGCAGGATATTAAGACTGGGAAAGACATGCTGGAGGAGGATTTTGTGAAGAAGAATCCGGGTTGGGTTGAAGAGCTGAGCTTGATGGTGAGGACTAAGCAAAAGGCTGAGATTCAGGCGTTGAGCTCTTTCGGGTTTCAGTACTTGTCTGAGGTTTATTTGCCATTGAAGCTGCAGCAGAGGGATTGGCTTTGAGACCATTGTGAGTTTGATTGTGTAATACTCGCTATAATCATGTATTACTTTATAATGTTTGATGGTTTACTTCTTATGGATTATAGATTCATAGTCCGATTTGTTGTATTTCTTTTTATGCATCTGATTTCTATAATTGACTGTTTGCAACTTCTGCCTCGAGCCTATATTTATATTTTGGGCATTATGAATTCTAAAATTACATGGGATTTTACTTATTTTTGTAATCAACTTGTCTGCATTCCGGAAGTAATAGTCATTGCTTTATGTTGCACGAATATTTGTTGAATCTGTTTCGGTGGTTCTTGTTTCAGCATTTTGTTTTACGTAACTTAGCAGGAACCAGCTGGTGACAATAGGAAACAGCAATAGCTATGGAACACATGAAAGGTGCAAATGAGCTTTATTGTTCTTTTTGAATATTTTTATATCACATTTCATCATATATGATACAGCTAATAGTATAGACACAGTTAAAGAAAAAGTTGGGCGCATTTACAAAATTTGGCATCTGTACATAATGAATTCACCTTCTATTTTCACCAACTCTTCTCTGCAGCCATTGAAGCAATGAATTCTTTGAAACCTTTAACCTTTGTAGAACTATAGGGCGCCGTGGAGAAGACATAATTTTTTGATCAGTTTCAAAGCTGCTTGACAAGTTTTGGTGAGAATCAACAGGGATTTTCATGTCTGTCTGTAGATCAGTTGTACTTCCAGGGACTGCAATCCGAACCTCGAGCCCTAGTTCATTCTGCAGAAGCTGAAATATTGCCTTTTTCAACTCTGATTGCTTTGTGGCGGGAACCACATCTGCCTGATGGATTCCTAATGTAATCCACATATCATCTTTAACTGAATGTCCTGGAATTAAAAATTTAGCGAATTGTTACATGGTTGATACGAAATGCATATAACTTTATCAACGCACAAATAATTTTTATAATTTATATTCAATTCTGCAACATGTAATTGAAAACTAGTACCTAGGATATAATTCTCTTTGACCATCCGGAGAACTGCAAGAACCACAATTCGAGCTTCAACCTATCAAGATTTTTTCAGAAGCATAAGCAACACAACCAAAACAGTACTACTTTGTTCTTTATTTTTAGCAACCCAAGGGAAATGTCAACTAGATAGCAAATAGCACACAAACTTCGAACCACAACTACAATTTATCGCTTAAAAGGCCACTAGTACTATTATTAACATCAGTATATAATCATTTTTAATGATTTAGTATAATATAAACAAAAATTCAGCATGTCAGCAGATGATATTTCTTCACCTTTGTAAGGCCCTGCAGGTCAATTGATAGGCTTTCAGAAACATTGTTGTGCAAGTGCGCAGCAACTTTCTCAAGGAGTAGACTGTGAGGTCTGCCTAAGTCGGTGCTCTTGCATGGTTCTAACTCATCTTGGCACTGGTAATTATCTTGTATTACTCCTTCACACCATTCCTCGATTAGTTGTTTAAGATAGGAATCATTAGATTTGTACCTGCAATATTAGCAAAAATAGTAACAAGAAATTTAGTCAATTGATTGTTTATCAAAGTATTAATAGAATGCCATAAATCAGCTGATAAACTCTACAAGGACCCCTAAAAACAAGTTTCTATATTAAGTTAGTGCATGAGAACACATTTTGATATTATTGTAGTAATGAGAAAACTCCGTGCTTGAGAGAAATAGACGATGAACACTCATTCGAACCTTGCAACTAGGAGTGTACATGGTTTGGTTTGACTGGTTTATCATTGATATTTTAGTCCAAACCAGTTATACTGGTTTGACAAATTTCCAAACCGAAATCAAACCACCCATATTATAAACCAGTAAAATTGGTTTGGTCTGATTTGATAATTTTTTCTTTGAAACCAGTTTAAACCATCATCAAAAAATTATTAATTTATCATCTAAGATAAAAAAATCTAAACATCTAAAAATATTTATTCATCATAAAAACAAATGTTATATTTATATAACAAACTATAATAATGATTATCGAATAAAAAAAAATTAAATATTTTAAATATTTTAATTTTTATTAATATAATATCTTAATATTACAGAAATATAATATTTATTGGTCGATAATAAACATACGAATAGTTTTTCATTAGATGATATTTAAATATATTATTTTGTCAAGTACAGTTTTAAAAAATAGTGATATAATTTTTATTTTTAAGTTATAATATTTATAATTTCAATAAAAATATATATGTATATGTATATATTGGTTTGGTTTGGTTTGGTTTATGTTGGTTTATAATTTTTGAAACCGCAAATCAAACCAATAATTATTTTTTTCTATTTTCCATACCAAAATCAAACCAACAATCTTTTAAACCGTAATATGTGATTTGATTTGGTTGAATTGGTTTGATTTGGTTGGTTTGAATTTTTTTTTGGTTTGAATTTTTTTTGTACAGCCCTACTTGCAACTCACCATATAAACTTATGGAACATACCAAATTTGTTAAAAGATTACTACGATAGATGAACTTATAAAAAAAATGAAGTTACAGAAATTTTATTATATGAACAGCATAAAACCAGAATTTGAGTGGGGAAATGAAAATGATAATAGGCAATATGAACACATCTTTGGCAACACAATATGATGGAAAGCAAGGTAATAATGTCATATTCATATTCAGTAGGAATTGTAGCAAGATTTTCATTAATGTGTAGGAAAATGTGAGCATACCCTGCTTTCCTCATATCCTGATATATAGCCAGGTATTGTTGCACTTCTTTTAGAGAACCATACCCGGTACGATTTCGTAGCAATGTGTCATATGTCACCTGAAAGATGACAAAACCACTCAAATATTTATTCATGCTCAGTGAAACTTTGAGCAGCCTGAATAATGAGGCAGCAGACAAAAATGAAAATCATATATCTTCAACATTTTTGTACAAAATAATATGCAGATGACCCACTACACAATTAAAAAGGTGTATATGTATTCAGCCATCTTGAAAATAAAGAAAGGTTATGCAAGCATTATGATTGAAGATAATATGAAAGCTCTTAGTACATACCAGATTTGGTTTTATTTGGTATCTTTTCATTTCCACAAATAATGAAAATGCCATCTTCAAGAATTTACTTTGTACACAAACCTGCGAAACAAAGGAGTGTGTTATGTCTAAGGTTAATCACATTGATATAAGCCAATAAGATATCTAAAAGTATGAATCCAACATATAAGAAAGCTTTGGACCTTAATAGCCGTTGTATATGCAATAACATCAGGTTCAACCCCAGCCATTCGCATGTTCTTCAAAATCTGTGCTGAAGAGAAAAAAAATCCTATCATAGAGCTCATCCTATGAAAAGCAAGTTTATGATGGCTATATATAAAAAGTTACAAGAAAAGGAGGACATAACAACATTCAGGTGAAAGAAAAGAAAATCTCTTTAGAAAAATAATGATTCTTGAAATTACATGTGCTCCATACACAGTTTACATCTCTAAAGAATGGGAGCATATAGCCAAGCTGAGAGGTCCTATGTGAAAGCACTACCCTAGAAAGTCTGTTACTTTTAGTTATTTGCGAGAAGAACAACTTTCAGGCATAGCATCTTAAGCAGAGAGTTAGTAGCGAGTATATAACAGGGTGGAATAAAAGACGAGCAGTGGCTGTCAGCAAACTTCATTGGATGCTAGCTCACAATGATATATACATCAAATGCAAAGGTTAGTTAAATAATCTTTTTTCTTATTGGTATGCTATTTTATCTGCTAACTAGTAAGTGAGATATGATTAGATGTTGAGGCCTGAACCTCATTCAGCTAAAAGTAATGATGAGTTTCAGATGACACTAACAATACACAGAGATCTAAAATCAAGTATGATATACGGTATCTGTACAGATAAAGCTTACCTGTATGGCTCCATCCATGTTGCCAGAACTTCCGCATATATCAATCAAGATTGACCAACTTATACGATTGGGGGAAAGCCCCAGTGTCTCCATCTCGTCCATTAAGGCCTTTGCACGATTGTAATCGCTACCACACGCTTTCATTAATGTATTGTATGTTGTCAATGAGGGTGTGAAGGGCAACTTATTAATATAGCATAGATGAAGCGAATTAGATGCTAGATTTTGCACAGTAATAATAGAATCTCTGTGAGCATGCATTGCGCTTGAAATACCATCCATGTCATTGATGTAACCTTCGCTGAAAGTATCTGTATCTTGGACTTCACCTCCCTTCCAGGTGTGGAAAAGCCGGAAAGCTCTATCATACTGGCAAGCTTCTACACAAGCATGTATAAGAATGTTGCAACACTGTGCATTTGGTGAACATCCAGCTAGAATCATCTCTTCAAATAATTTAATTGCCTGCTCTACAAGTCCCACATTAGCACACGAACTCATCAGTGATGACCACGTAAATGTACTAGGGGTGATACCGGATGATAGCATGTCTTCTTTAACTTTTAGTGCAAGTTGCCACAACTTTGCATCTGCAAAGATCTGTGATCAAAGATCACAAGAGAGCCATTTGAGTATCATAGTATTAACTCTGCATTATGAACCATGTAGGACAATGAGGATATCTATAAATGAGAGGAATTTGACAATCATATACTGCCGCAAAATGTACCTTTATGATTGTGCAGTATGTGAAGTCATCCAACTTCAGTAGTCCTGCTAATTCCAACTGTTTTGCTTCTCTATAAATTTCCTGGGCCAAGTCCACTTTTCTAGCAACAGAGCATGACTTCAAAAGGATATTATATGACGTCATATCCGCCGATACACCAATATTCTGAACGAATAGGATAAAGAGGTTAACTATATGTGTTGCTGATATGAGTGCACAAAGGATACTGCATTTCAGTCGGTCTTCAGCATCAGCAGTATTAGGGAGAAAAATATATTAGTATCAAATAACTTTCCATCATAAAGAAGAGAATAATTACACTTCCTTCCTGATGTTTGTACAGATATATGACACAAATAAATGGCGAAAGAATAAGTCGAAAGCATGAAGATGATATAAATGAAAAACAATAGAGCTTAATTTTAAAAGAAATGAGCAGGAATGTTTTTTGAGATTAACGTCTGTTTCTGCACATACATCTATGCATGGAGTGCTAGTAAAAGGGAGGAGAGAGAGAGAGTTACTTGCATCTTCTTGTACAAATGCATTGTATAACCCAAATCATGAGCATTCACATTCATAAGACTGTTGAAAACATAGACATTTGGGATGAGCTTCTGATTGAGCATGTCCTGCAGCAGATTCGCATGAAAAAAGAGAGTAAGGATATAAGTAAGAGCAACATTTTTGAGTTCTACAAAACAATTCACACATGCACACAAAATTCATCAAAACATCAAGTTTTTTGTTGAATCCAAATGTAGACGCAACAATGAGATTTTAAGGTCTTATAGAACTAGGCGAAGATAGTTAGGACAAGTACCTCATAGATGTACCTGGATTTCATATAGTCACCACAAAGACCACAAACATCAATAATGGCGCGACATACATACATATTCGGAACACTCCAGTTTTGCGAGTATGCTTCATAAGCAACCAAAGCAGATTCCAAATCCCCCTTTTTCCCAAAGTTCTTAATAATGCTACATATTAATATACCTTCATGCGGAAAAAGCTTAGCAAATCTGCAATTCAAATTTAACAAAGATATCAAAACCATGGAAAATGATTAGACTTTAAGCACAAACTTATTCACAAAAAATGATCATACCTCACAGCCATGAGTGGATTACGTTTATAAACGCAGATTTTAATAACTCTAGATGGTTCCACAAGCTCCTTGATTTTGAAGGAAAAACCTGAACAAAAATGAAAAGAAATATTCATAAATAAGAATGCTAATTTGTAAATTCTAGCGAAACTACACAAGTAAATCAGTTAAAGCCTAATTGTAAAGTACCGGCAAGAGTCTCCATTAACAACAGAATTTCATCCAAATCACCAAAATTAACAATATTTAAACACTCAATTCTAAGTAAATCCAAAGAAGCAGCATCAAACAGTTTCAAAGGAGGAAGCCCAAGTTGATGAACTCTCTTAAGAACCTCAACAACACCCTCCACATTTCTCTGACGAAGATTCTTGAAAATACCCTTGGCAACAACGGCCGCATTTAATCCAGCAAAGAATTGCGACGCCTCAACTCCAGAAGCAATCACAGACTCAGCAAGTACAACAAACTCATGGAGAAGACCGTCGTCGGCGAGTTGAGCAGCGAGGTCGAGGTAGTTGGCGGTGTTGTGGTGGAGGGTTTGTGCGGTGGAGAGAAGCGGAGAGGAAGAATGGAGGGTGGTGACGGGTTTGGGTAGAGAGGGGGAGGGTACTTTGGTTTTGGGTTTACTGGAATAATGGCGGTGGTGGTGGTGCGGAGGAGATGGATTTGGAGGTGTAAAGATTGAAGAGGAGGAGGAGGAGGCTAGCAGAACTAGCTCTCTCATTGTCTGTTTGGTTTTGGATACTTCAAAAAACCGTTATGCTGTTTTAAATATATGGATTGGAATTGAAAGGTGTGGATGATAGATGCAAGAGCATTTCCACACGCCCACAGTTGAAATCAGAGTGTTTGAATCCTTTTGTTTTTAATAGATATTTTTTTTAAAGAAAAAAATATTATTTTTAATTAACCTGAAAATATTAATTACTATTTTTAATAGATCAAATTGCTGAAAGTGAGTTATTTAAGAACGCCCTCTTTACTTTAAACAATCCAAGTTTCTTATCAACTTTTATAAATATTAACTAAAATTTTAAGTTTCATTGATTTAAGTTTCATTGAAAATATTTATTTTGATTATAATCTGAATCGAATAAAGTAAATGTGACTGTTATTTAATAAAAAAAATAAACATAAAAAGGCAACCAACTATCCCGTGAGCGAAACTAATTTCTATCAAATCAATTGATTGATCGGACTTTATTATAATTAAATACTTTTAATTGAATAATAATTGATAAAACTAAAAAATTTAAATATAATAGAAAATAATAATTTTTAATTTTTTTGGATCAACTAATTTATTTTACTATGTTATTATTATTTGTTTCCTTGAGAACAAAATAGATCACCAATCCATTATTAATTTGATACATTAATTTTAATAAAGTGAAATTGCAACATTGAATGAATTAAAAAATTTATAATTTCAGTAAAAAATATATAATTATTTGCACTATTTTTAAAAAAGTGATTAAAATTTATTCAATTTTTATAATTTGGTTAATCAAATATTTGCAAGTGACAAAGATTTTAATCTAATATTTATAATATTTTATAACCAAATTAACTAACTGAACCAAACCAAATTTATAATTAGGTTAATTCAGTTTGGCTATAGTTAACAAATTGAAAAGTTGTTAATTTGGTTCGTTTTTTGATATGAGATTCCGAATTAACTGAATTATATATATACACACATAATGTTATTTTTGTAGTCCTTTTTTAGAAGACTAAGTTATCATTTTACATCTGTACAAAAACAAAAAATGAAATACAAAACTAATTTTTTTACTTTAAATTTACTTTTTTAAAAATTAATCATTAAAAAGTCCAGTTAACCGAAATAATTGTATGAACCAAATAATTATCTTAGCTCAATTATAATTCAGTTTACATATAATTTATTTATGGTTTGCTTTAAAAAAATTGGAAAACTTCAGTCGTTTAATTTGGTGCAATGACCGAAGGTGTGCACCTTAATTGTGTAAATGCTGAATTAATTTAGTGAAGTTTTACATTATTTATCAAAAAAAAAAAACGCGACAAAATTAGAATGGAGAATTTATTTTGTAATTGAAATGGTAACATAATCATTGTGATTCAAACTTGACCATGCTCCTGGGTCCAAAAAGAGTGAGTTCAGAGACTGGTTTGGGTTATTAGAGACGGCATTTAGATGCAGAAGTGGAATTCTTATTCTCTAGGAATCTTCTGAACCAAGCAACCGACAGCTTTGGGTTTCTGGCCAGTTTATTACTCCGGTCCACCCCATACAAACCCATCTTTATAGTATAACCATTTGCCCACTCAAAGTTATCCACAAATGACCAAGCAAAATACCCTCTCACATTTACTTTGTGCTCACTGCAGTCCAAAACAATTTCACAAATCAATCACCAATACTTAAATTTATATTTCAAAGAACTTATATTTTAATCATCCAGGGGGGTGTTACGTTTTTGAAAAAAATTGAACCCACGACATTAACAAAATACTGCCCCGTGCTTATATTTCAATGAACTTACCAAATAGATTTAAGCACATTCCAAAGGTGGCGATCAAAATATTGTATCCTTCTTAAATCCTTCTGAGCATCCTTTGCAGAAATGTTTTTGTCATCACCAATACCTGAAAATATCCAAACTGTTTGAATTACATTGAAACTAGTTAATATTGTTCGATGAAAAAATGACTTACCGTTTTCAGTAATATAAATTGTTGGATTATTGTATCTATCTTTGGCGTAATTTAGAACATATCGAATTCCTTGTGGATAAATAAACAACCAACTTGGGGAAGCCTGTAAATTTTATTTCATCTGTCAGCTAAAATACTTATATTTATACTCCAAGAAATTGATTTAGCATCAATAATATGTACCAAAATTGAAATTTTACCTGTAAGCCGATAGGTTTTCCATTTCTAAACTCTGCATACATGAAAATCAAAATATTATGACTAAAATTTGTATGATTACATTAAATGACTAATAATTTTGCTCTGTGTACTAAAAACTTACTGGTTAAATTGACATGTGTATCAGTTGCGTATCTGATATGAGTTGAATGAGGATGAACAGCATAAACAAAATTTGCTGTATAGTAGTTTATGCCGATAAAATCGTAGGACCCTTTTACCATTTCGGATTGTTGCTCGGTAAAACTAGGCAATCGATGTCCAACCAAAGTGTGCATTATCTTTGGATATCGACCGTAGGTTAAGGGCTCCATGAACCTAAAACCACAATCAAATTTGATGAATTAGATTCATCAAAAACATTTCTTTGAAGAATTAGACTTAAATGTCACTGAACTTTGCACGCGATGAACAATTAATATCAATATAATAATAATGTATTTTAATTTAAGATTTAATCATCTGAAATATTATATATTGTTTACTTTTTTATCTTGTGTCTCAATTTTTAGTTTCAATTGTAGTTGTTTGTTCAAATAAGAATGAAAAAAAGTTCAAATATGTCGCTGATATTGCTTCATATTGGTTATAATTTGTTTTTTTTTATTATAAAAAATTTCAAACATGAAAGACATATATAAGCCTTTTTCTCTCCAATTTAAACAAACGGCTAATTGAAACTAAAAATTGAAAAATTAGTTAAAATTGATGATTTTGAAAGTTTAGGCCGTAAACGAAAAAAGCCAAAAATGTGTGGTATTTTGCAATGATTAAGCCTTAATTTAAAAGAATGCAGAAGAGATTTTACCATAGAAACATATGGAAAATTAGATTTAAATATCAATATGGCCCCTGAACTTGTATGCAGTTAGGCTAAAGTTATTCACTATTAATAATTAGCCCCTTAAGTTGTTCTCGAAATAAATACAGTTGATCTGATTGATAGAAATTATGAGTTTAAGGGATTAATCCATAAATAAGTCAATTTTGGTGTTGATTACTCATTAAGTGCAAGTTCAGGGAGTAAATTATAACTTATGCAGGTAGGAAAAATGTTACCCTGTTACTCACCAACCAAAGGAGAAATCAATGTTCCTTTGAGCTGCTTCACGATCAGCTGCCTTGTTTGAGTAAGGTTCAGACCAAGTTACGTCAAGTGTTATCCCAATTTTGCCGTTTTGACCCTACAGTTTAACATAAAGGAGGCAATAATAAGTAATTAGTTGCAATCTAGTCCTATATTTTTCTCAAATTATACATATATACCAGTTTTTTATATGCTTGAACAGCTGTTGCATGAGCAAGGAGCAAATGATGGCCAACTATATAAGGCTCAGTTGCAGAATTTCCTGCTGTGCATGCTTTATTGACCCAAGATGAACATCGGCCTGGTGCCAAATCACCCGAATCATACCCGTGCGTAGAAAAAATAAATGGCTCATTTAAAGTGATCCAATGCTTCACCCTGTCACCAAATCTTTGGAAGCAAAGCTCCGCATAATCTTTAAAATCATATCTGTTTCAGAAAATATCATTTTTCCTTTAGTCTTCTTAACAATGAAATAACCAAAGAAAATAACATTTTATGTTGCACGGAAATTTCTCGAGTTTTATGTTGCACGGAAATTTCTCTAGTTTCAACATTTCTGATTCGGTGCTATATAGATGGCAGTAGTTAAATGCTTACACTATCTTAGGGCTCAAGAAGCCACCATACTCATCTTCAAGGCCTTGAGGAACATCCCAATGAAAAATGGTCACAAAAGGCTCCAATCCTACATATAAATGTAAATTGGATGATCACAACAGAAATAATAAGAAGTTTTTGTTTCAAATTCGAAACTGTAAATGGATAAATACCGTTGTTTAGAGCTTCATTGATGACTGAGTTGTAAAACTTAATGCCTTCCTCATTTACTCCTTTGCTTCTCCTCCCACCTGACATTTTAAATTCAAAATTAGAAAGCCAGCAAACAGAAAATTAGCTCTTAATTTTAGCTTGATTGGCCAAGTATTAGTACTTACTAGGAATTATCCTTGACCATGAAATGGAGAATCTGAAGGCATTCATACCGAGTTCCGTATTCATTTTTTTAATATCATCCTGAAAATGTTTAATATTAAATGAAGTCTATATCTAATGATTATCATATAGTAGCACGCAAACGAAAAACGCTTGAACAGTAAACGGAAAATGGTTAAAAATATCGAGTTTCAGAGCTTTATAAAAGTCCTCCGAAACAAAAACGAAATACCGAAATATAAAACTCGAAGATGCAACATAGTCTGAATAATATATAGTGGTTAAAAGATATGCATACTCTATAGAGATTATAAAAATTAGTGGCAACATCTCCATTGCTACCATCTTCAATCCTTTCTGCAAAATTAACAGAGAAATATTCCTTGGTTACATTGACTAGCAAGTTAATTAGATTAATATTTGTGTTTAGTAATAAAATTAATTTGATTACACAAAAAGAGAGAGAGAGAGAGAAACCTGGAGACTTATGTGTAAAAGTATCCCATGTGCTAGGTCCTCTGCCTTTTTTGTTTGCTTCCCCTTCAGTCTAAATATTTACCGTAAAAGTGAATGAATGCATCAAAATGGCAGTATTGTATAAATTTCAAAAAGAAAAAAGCAGTATACCTGATAAGCAGAAGTGGCAGTTCCCCAGAAAAAACCATCTGGAAAAGAAGAACTATCAAACTTGGGAATTGGAGCAGAAGGAATATGCGTTTTATGGGCAGAAATGGAGGAGCTTATCATTATCATCACCCCCATTACCAGAACTAGAAAGCTTCTGCAACTTTCCATATTGAACTAGCTTATTGGTTGTTTGTTTTGGTTTGGTGTAAAGATTGAATATGATTTGTCTGTAAACGAGGAAAATGCTTGTAATTGCAAATGAGTGGTGAATTTAATGGAAGAGAGTGGTTCCCAGTTTTTTGAAAAGTGCGCAAACATACAAAAGTGGGACTTTTTGCTATCAACCCTCTCTACTTTCTAATTTACCAAACTCTACTTTGAATAGAGAATTATTAAATCAAACATTAATGATGAATGCCTCCCAATTCATTGTATTAGTGGGGAATATTCACTTACCTTCAATTATTTTCTTTTCAGTGCAATGTTTTTATTTCCATTCATAATTTAAAATATTTGAATTTTTTTTTTTGAGAGAAAAATATTTGAATTTTAATGTTATACCATTGTGGACGAATTGGTTTAACTAAAGAAAAATAAAATAAAACTTCGAATTTTTTCGGCAAATATCCTCTTTTTTAGAAAGAGACAAATAAAATATTTTAACATGAGATATAACTCAAATGACAAAAATGCTCGTGAGTTCATTTTCTTCAAGTGTTTTTATTGAGAGCATATTTTTCCTCAATTTTTACAAGTATATCAATTCGACTGTAGCATCAACTTTTTTTTTTGGTGAAAACAAAATCTTGTCAACAAGAATATCAGTGAAAATAAGTTCAAGTAATTTTAACTCCAAGGCGTAGATGAGTTGGTAAGGCGCTTTTCTAGTTTAAGTGAGGTCGCGGGTTCGAACCGTACTCATGTATGCAACCGTTTAAAATTTGAGGACAGAGTTTACCTCCCGCAAGGGACCTACACGGCTCGAGTGGGATTAGTTTGAATGTGGAAGGCTTAAAGGTGCCGTTTTATAGTTGAGACCCGTTCAGGAAACCTCATAAACTTTGTACTAAAAAAAGTTCAAGTAATTTTTTACTTAAAATTAAGATAAAAGTCCTCGTCTAAGAAGAGAGAAAAACAACGTTTAGGCAGCGGTAGTGAAAATTTCCCAACTAATCAATGGTCCCGTTGTGTCCTTTTGTTTTGCAGAACAACTTTCGTAAAGTACAATTTAAACTAATACTAAAAATTTGTCTTTTTCTCGAAAAATAAAATTAAAAACTGTAATGATGGGTCAAAGAGTGGAGGCTCCATCTACTACTCGGTTGTTTATTTGCTCATTAAAAACTGTAATAATCACTGTGATCAATTTTTCATGTTATAATACCATTTTAAACAATATACTATTCTTTTCGTTTCAAAATAATTATTCACTTTACGAACGGTTAGACCTAAATTTATAAAAATAACAGTGATTAATTAGCCCATATGTTTATCGTAGAGTTTTCTATTTGAGTTCTCCACATGGAGGAGATGAAACTAAAAAGTATTACTATGTTTGTCGGGACCTGGCTGGCTTATAATAGGCGAAGCATAATCGCATGGTAGAGGCATATGATGATGAATCCATTGCTGACCTTTTACCACATACCACGCCAGGATATTAAAAAACACACATTATGATTACAAATTCAATTTGTTCCTTTTATGGAACAATGACCTGGAGCATTTTGAATAAAAATAATGCTATATAATGCAACATTTTTAACCTAATTTTTTATACCGTTTAACGTGTCAATTAAAGAATGAATTGATTAAATTCTGTTTTTTGAGATATACACTTTTAAGTGTAAATTTGACGAATAAAACCTTACCTTAGGTAGGTTAAAAGAGTTGGGTTAAAAAAGGGCATTTTCCTTTAGATAAACGTGCATCTATTCTTAAGGACCAGGGTGAACAATAAGTGGGCTATAATTTTATTTAGATTTGACTAAAAAAAAGTTAATTGAATTAGACCAATCGTTTAAATTAGTAACAATTTATTTCAAATAAAGTTAGAAATTTTGAATTTGATTAATCGAATTAATTGATAAATATTTTTTATTGTTATTTATATTTTATCAATTTAATGGAATTAACTGATTAATTCAATCTGCTTAATTATATATTTTTAAAGTTTAATTTATTTCAACTATATTCAGTTTAAAAATAAAATAATACAGCTAATTTAATTTTAATTAAATCTGTGAGCTCTTTTGGACTAATATTTGTGATGTAGGAGTCGCAGACCAGCAGCGCATTAACAAAACCAGTCCATATCTGCTCAAACGAATTCAAATTGGTTGCTTTGAGTCTTTAAAACCGAGACTTTATGAATGTATAGTCGACCCTCTAATAGTGAATATTTTATAAATTAATAATTTTAATAATTGATAGAAAATTGAGAGAACCAACTTCGTTCCACGTCAGATAATAATAATTCTATTATTTAATAATTAATAAAATTTAAAATATATTCTACATGAATATTAATTATTAGAAATTTTTTAAAGAAATATATAACAATTGATGATTTATTTGAGACAATACTAACCTTAATTCATAAAGTGGAAGTTAAAATACCATCAAATTATGACTTTTTTATTTTTTTGAGAAATTTTTAAAAGAAGTTATTAAATAACAAATTAAAGTAAGTAAAGTATCTCTAATATAAAAAATATTAAAAATTATTTTACTTTATGAATACAACTTCTTAATAATTATTTTTTATTTTGATATCAATTGCTATTTTTTAAGTTGAATATAAAATTGTTTCTTTTAAATTGAGTAATTGTAAAGTGTATTTAGTTAGTTTTTTTATAATATAATATTAATATTAGATCTATTAATGTAGATGCTTTAAAATATCTTTTATAATATTTTTTATACAAATTTAATAATTCTAATAATTAATAAATTTTTGATCCACCATGTGTATTAATTATCAGAGGGTCGACTGTACTTAAAAAGTCTAATTATTCGAGTTATTCCTCACTGGTTTTAAAATCTCCATTTACTTACAGATGAGTTGGTAAGGCGCTCTTCTGAATTAAGTGAGGTTGCGGATTCAAACTGTACTCATGTATACAGCTGTTTAAAATTTGGGGTCAGAGTTTTGCCTCCCGCAAGGGACCTACCCGGCTCGAGTGGAAATTAGTCTGAACGTGAAACGCTTAAAGGTACCGTTTGATAGTTCGAACCCATTCAGAACGCCTCATAGTCAAACCAAAAAAAAATACACAATTCACATTTTATTATTCATTTGTAACATAATACATGATAACCAAATATTTATTCAAACGATTTATTATGTCCATTTATAAAAAATGAACCTTATTTTCTTGTACAACAAACACATCTCACAAGAGAAATAGCCATATGGAAATACGGGTCCGCCGGTGGGATCCGAACTTATGCTAGCCGGTTTTTACTGCATTTGGGTCCGCCGGTGGAATTCTTATTTTGGAGGAAATTCTTGAACCACCCAACTGAGAGTTTTGGATATCTGATCATTGTATTTCGGTCTACCTCAAATAAACCCATCTTTACTGTATACCCATTTGACCACTCAAAGTTGTCCACAAATGACCAAGCAAAATAACCTTTCACATTAACCTTGTAATCACTGCCCAAAAATAATAATCCAATTTCAATTTATAATGCACATTAATTAATTTGTTCGATCATATATTTCTAAAATTAAAATGTACCACTACTACTTACCATATAGATTTCAGCACATTCCATAAATGGTCCTCAAAATATTTTATCCTCATCAAATCTTTGCGACCATTTTTATCATTACCAATACCTTTAAAAAATATCAAAATTTAAACATTTTAAACCATAAAATTAATTAAGAGACTAATTCTATCATGTAAAATAAATAAAATATAAACTTACCATTTTCTGTAATATAAAGTACTGGATCATTATATTTATCTTTGGTGTAGTTTAAAACATATCGAATTCCTTCTGGAAATACATATAACCAACTTGGAGAAGCCTGCGAATTTATTTATTTTAACATGTTAGACAAAAGATGTTCAATCGGTTTATATATTTTTCTTAATAATCTTTATTATTTCACTAACCTGCAAACCAATGGGTTTTCCATCTCTGAATTCTGTATATAAAGAAAATGAAATTGCGATTCTTTAGAATTTTTATAATTAATTAGGAATATCATTCATGATTGAGAATAAAATAATTCACTTACTCGTCAAATTAACAGCACTTTCAGTTCCAAATCTAATATGAATTGGATTAGGATCGCGAGTAACATTTGCAGAAGCAAAATTTGCAGTGTAATAGTTTATGCCAATAAAATCGTAAGATCCTTTTAATTGCTGAGCTTGTTTCTTTGTGAAATAGGGCAATCGACGTCCTATTCGATTTCTCATTATCTTTGGATAATAACCATAGGTTAAGGGGTCCATAAACCTAACAATAAAATACAATTTCATTATTACGATTATACAAATAACATGTTTTGACAAGACAAAAGTAATTGACCTTAACACATAATGATGTGTTAAAATTTTGCTGGTTCTGTTTACGGATAGCGTAATGAACCGAGCCTATAGAAGTATTTTTCTATATAATTTGAGTGCACTCACCAACCATAAGAGAATTCAAGGTTTCTTTGAGCAGCTGCACGATCAGCTGCGCTTGTGGAGTAAGGTACCGGCCAAGTCACGTCAAGTGTTATTCCAATTTTGCCCTTTTGACCCTATATATAGTGCTCAAAACACAAGATGTAGATAAGTAAATAACTTAAATTTTGGATATAACCTTTACTACAAGTTACTTACCTGTTTTTTATATGCTTGAACACCGGCTGCATGAGCAAGGAGCACGTTGTGGCCAACTATATATGGTTCAACCGCTGAATTTCCTGCTCGGCATGCTTTATTAACCCAAGATGAGCATCGGCCGGGGGCCAAATCGCCCCTATCATAGCCATGTACAGTAAAAACATATGGTTCATTTATAGTGATCCAATTCTTTACTCGATCTCCAAATCTTTGGAAGCAAAGGTTTGCGTAATCCTTAAAATCAGATCTATATTACAAATTTCAAATGAATTTCACTTGTTAGTTATTTCAATCTTTAAATAAATCTTAGAATATGTAAATTAAACTTGCTTTTTCATAATGTCAGAAAATGTATGCTTACACTATCTTAGGGCTTAAGAAGCCACCATACTCATCTTCAAGTCCTTGAGGAACATCCCAATGAAAAAGGGTTGCAAAAGGAACCAAACCTACACATGTATATATCAAAACAACGAAAATTAATATGGTATAGAGTGCTAATCGTGCAATATATTTGTTCATAATATTTGATTTTGAGGGCATACATACAAAATTTTCATCACTATTTGATTTAATTAGGTTCCATATATATATATATATATATATATATATGCTGATATGCATATGATTAAAAGTTGACTTTTTATTAACAGAAAACTTACTACAATTTTAAGTAAACTATAAGAAATAGTATAAAATATGAATAGTGGATGAATTTATTCTATATACTTATGACTATTTAAGTTTGGGGATGCATGTGAATAAAATTCACGTAATAATTAAGAAGAAAAGGATAAAATTGTCACCATTCTTTAAAGTTTCATTGATAAGCCGATTGTAAAAATTAATTCCTTCTTCATTTACTCCTTTGCTTAATTTCCCACCTGAAATTTTTAAAATTTAAATTATACGTCATTCAATGCTTGAAAATGAATTAAATAGCTCACAAGTTACACCAAATTAATAAACTTACTAGGTATCACTCTCGACCATGAAATGGAGAATCTGAAAGCATTCATACCCAAATTTGTTTTCATTTTCTTGATATCATCCTGAAACGTTACGTCGAATCATTTTATATCATCTATATGATTCGTAAAAAGTTACATATGTATGAATGTATAATATTAATTTGAAGGGTACGTAGTTCATACTTTGTAAAGATTGTAGGAATTAGTGGCAACATCTCCATTGCTACGATCGTCTATCCTTTCTGGGAACTTGTGAGTAAATGTGTCCCATGTGCTAGGTCCTCTGCCCTTTGAGTTTGCTTCTCCTTCAGTCTGAATTTATATAAATATTAGAATCCGTCACAAAACTATCACAAATTTCGTCACTAAATAATAAATTAGTGATGAATTCGGAAAATTCTGTCGGTAATACATTGTTTTCTAGTAATGAAACTTGGAGCAGCATGGAAATAGAGAATGGTTATATATATATATATATATATATATACACGACGTACCTGATAAGCAGAAGTGGCTGTGCCCCACAAAAACCCTTGTGGAAAATAGCTACTATCGAACTTGGAAACCGGCACGGCGGGACTCTGCGCCTGATACGTCGGGACAGAAGAGTTAATTATGAGTAAAAGCAGAAGCAACAATGAGATCAGATTGGAGCTTTTTGCTTCCATTTTCATATTCAAATTCATGGTTTGGTGTTCTTGTTGAGACGCAGCGATCCCTTTATATACACAAAAATAATGGCATTGTTGTAATTCTTACAATTCTGAAATCATGGTGACTAGATCTCAAATTGCGGACATGCATGCAAGATAAATGGTTGACTTGGAAAATTAAGATGGTATTTTTTTTTACACTCAACAAAATTCTAATATATATACAAAGAAATACTATTGTTTAAGAATCGGACCTCACTAATTGGTTCAATTTTGGTTCAACCAAGAATTGAAAGCCAGTCAGTTTCAGTTCCTCTTGAAAACCGGAACTGTTGTAATTCAACTGCTTTCAACAGAAAAAATTTAGGAGACCATCGAACTGGTCGAACAGTAAAAACCGATTGATTTTCATGAATTTAATTATATATACAATTGTGATATTAGTTCATAAGGGCAATATAGCTGCCATTAAATTTACAGTCAGTTACCAACAGGAATATATCGCTACTGAAAATACAGCTTTTTAGCGACGGTAAAAATCTAGCGCTAAACACATGTAGCAACGGATTACCGATTAACGGTGTCTGTTGGTATATATTTGTCATTGCTAAATGAGTAGCGATGGGAAAATTAATGCCGTCGAGGGATCTAAGGACCCCTCGCCAAATTCACGACGGATCTAATGATCCTTGCTAATTAGCGACGGATGTGGAAATCCGTTGCTAAATAGCTACAAATTCCGCATCTATTGCTAAATTCTTTTTGGAAATAATTGGCGCCATGTTTGGCATTTCATTTTGCAAAGTATCCGCCGCTAAATTTATCATTCTTAAAATTTTGGGTGGTGGTGGGGATGGAGGAAGAGGGACAGTGGTGATGTTGTTGTAAAGGACACTGATGAATTTATCATTCTTAAAATTTAGATTAAATGTTTAATCTAATTAAATTAATAAGGATTAAATGTTTGATTAGATTAAATTAATTAGAGTTCATTACAGTAAATTATTTAAAATTTAGAATCTCATTCTCAGATTTAGATGCCACATCAACATAGGGGGTTTTGGTTTGGATAAATTCAGGGTATTTTTAATTTTATTTTTAAATTTTTGACGTTTTTACTACTTTGTACATAGCTGAAAGGGTAAAATGATATAGTACTGTTCATTATAATAAACCACTTAAAATACGAAGCATAATCCGCGCACTTGATTTAATCAATTCGGTTAACTTCTCTCTTCTATAAATGGTGCATGATCTTCAATAACTAAACTTCCACCACTTGACTTAATCTATAAATATTTTCTGTATGAGAAAAAAAATATTTTGTCTTCGTAAATTTTACAATTTGCTTAACGAATCGCCACTCCAACTTTAATTTTTATATGAAATAAAAAAAAGTCTTCTGTGACCCATATATGATATATCCAGCCGATAATTAAGTGATAGTTGGTATATTTTCTTTTCTGAAAGTTGATAGTTGGTATATAAAAAGCTCTAAATAAATTGTTTTACAACTATTTCTATGTGCTTATACATTAATTAATTGTTAGTTGACATATTTATACTTGCCTTACTTAGGGCATATGCATACCTTACCCAAATCCTTTATATTATATGCATCTAGGGAAATAATTAATTAACAAGACCTGTCACGTAACATTTTTTCTATAAAATTTATTAAAGTAAAAGGTTAATGTCTTTCATGTTAGATTCCATCTTAAAACTAATTGGTATCAAGTGAAGGTGCCCAACTAATATTTAAACACATGTCCATTCACACACACAATCAATGTGGGATTTCCCACTTCAACACTCCCCCTCACGCGTAGGGTGTCCGGGCCGATTAACCAATCCCCTCTCACGTGCAACTCACGTGGGCCGGGCCAAATTCAAATTGTGTGAATGGACAAGACTTTGATACTATGTTAGATTCCATCTTAAAACCAATTGGTATCAAGTGGAGGTGCCCAACTAATATTTAAACACATGTCCATTCACACACACAATCAATATGGGATTTCCCACTTCAACATTTCAAACTTGTGTCTCAAAACCAAATAAATTCATTTTAACTATTTTGGGTGAATTCAATCTTCGAATTTGTGTTTTTGGATAAGTCATTTTTATTCTAAAATATCTTGTGTTAACTACACGTTTAACAAACAACTTTCAAAGAAAAAGTACACCAAACATATGGTATTCAATCTGAATACAGTACTACTTTTAAACAACCCATAACTCAAAGGAAAATATTTTACAAACTCTCGTACCGGACTCTCGGTTGGTTATGAATTATTTTGACTTATTAAAAAAGTACAATCGTTTATAATAGGCAAAATGAATTTATATTCATAATTTTAAGTATTTATTTAAATAAATCTTTAAAATATATTTTGGATATTCCGATCAGCCAATTTTAAAAATGAAATAAATATATCCAAACTTCAAATTACATTAATCATTTTTAAAATTTATTTTTATAGATTTCTCATTACATGAATGATTATTCTACACGTACAATTGATCTTTAATTCAGTTTAGGAAGGGTAATTTTGCTTTAAAATAAGAATTATGTGTCCAAATATAGGGTTGAATTGAAGATTGAATATATTTATTTTAATTTATAAAATTGACGGATCAAACTATCGATATTGTTTCTTAGAGATATATTTAACAAAATAATCAAAATTATGGATATAACAAATCATTTTATCTTGATCATATCTATCTTTTAGAGCTTCCTATTTGAAACAGTCTTCATCAAATTTATGATTGCCATTTATTTTCACAAGAAACTCAATCCATATTTGATTATTCACGCGTAACACAATGCACGGAAAACAAATACAAAATCAAATTATTTATTTTGTCCATTTTATTAAATGAACATCAATTTCTTGTGTTACAAGCAAATCTCACAAGAAAGAACACAAACAGTACACCAAACATACGGTAAATCAACCCAATTAGACTAAGCTTCATTATTGAGACACAAACACCCAAACTCATGACCTTAGAGTCGGAAGACGCTCAAGACGACGGACTTCAATGGCATTTAGGTCCGGCGGTAGAATTCTTATTTTCGAGGAATTTCTTGAACCACCCGACGGAGAGTTTCGGGTATCTGATCATTGTACTTCGGTCTACATCATATATACCCATCTTAACCGTATACCCATTTGCCCATTCAAAGTTGTCCAAAAATGACCAAGCAAAATATCCTTTCACGTTAACCTTGTGTTCACTGCCCAAAACAAAAAGAAATCAGTTTTATGTTATGAATAAATTTGCTGGATGGTCAAATTAAAATTGGACTTACCATATAGATCTAAGTACGTTCCAAATATGGTCCTCAAAATATTTTATCCTCATCAAATCTTTACGCCCATTTTTGTCATTACCAATACCTTTACAAAATGTCAAAATTCAAACGTTGTAAACCATACAATTAATTAATTGACCAAATCTATCATGAAAAACAAAACAAAAGGAACTACTTACCATTCTCTGTAATGTAGAGTACTGGATCGTTATATCTATCTTTGGTGTAATTTAGAACATATCGAATTCCTTCTGGAAATATATATAACCAGCTCGGAGAAGCCTGCAAATTTAATTATTTTTATTTTAGACAAAAAGATACTATTATTTTCTTTATTTTTCTTTGTAATTATTCTTTTTACTAACCTGTAAACCAATGGGTTTTCCATCTCTAAACTCTGTACATAAGAAAAATAAAATTGTGAATCTTAGAATTTGTATGGTTAATTAGGAATTTATCTCATTGTTGAAAACAAAAAACTTACTTGTCAAATTAACAGCACTTTCAGTTGCAAATCTAATATGAGTTGGATCAGGGTCGGGAGTAACATTTGCAGAAGCAAAATTTGAAGTGTAATAATTTAAGCCAATAAAATCGGCGGATCCCTTTAATAGCAAAGCTTGTTGCTTGGTGAAATAGGGCAACCGATTTCCAATTAGAGTTCTCATTATCTTTGGATAATAACCATAGGTTAAAGGTTCCATAAACCTAACAACAATAAAAAAAATTCATCAGCATTAAGATTAAATACGAAGGTGTTCTTTCAATAATGGCGTGTTAACTAAATGTTTTGATTAATTAAGACATAAGTAATTGACTTAATTAAGGGTGGCGTTATTTGGATAGCAATGATTGCTATTTGCTGAGATAGATCAAAATGTCATACTTTGATAAAATTGTCCAAAATGGTTCAGAAAAATCTTGCTCTAACGGCACTCATGGTTAATTAACTTTGTGAGTCATTAAATCTTTGAATTATTTCATTTTCATCATAAAATATTAATATATTTAATTTTTCTTTTATTTCATCGGAAAGATTTTTTTGAATTCAAGTTAATTTATGCATACATGACAAGATTTCATTATTTATGATAAATCACACGTTATTATTTTATATAAAATTATAAATAGCCAAAAATCAACTCGATATTTATGTGTAGTAGTTTTCAAAAAATTATTTCCATAAAAATTTAATCATCAAAATAAAATAAATTAAAATAAAATAATATGACAGTTTATTGAATCCAAAGCCATCCATCATCACTTCACCTATTAATTAATACATACATATAATTTATTTTATAAAACAAATTTGTAAAGGCAAGAAATATAGCTTATGTACACTCACCAACCATAAGAGAAATCAAGGTTTCTTTGGGCAGCTGCGCGATCGGCTGCACTGGTGGAGTAAGGTTCGGGCCAAGTTACATCAAGTGTTATTCCAATCTTGCCATTTTGACCCTATATATATAGCATGATATGTGAATAAAAAATATTATAAAATTTCTGATCTAACCTTGCCTACAAGTTAATTATGTACCTTTTCCTTATACGCTTGAACACCAGCTGCATGAGCAAGAAGCACATGGTGGCCAACTATATATGGTTCAACCGCTGAGTTTCCAGCTCGGCATGCCTTATTGACCCAAGATGAGCATCGCCCCGGGGCCAAATCGCCACCATCATAGCCATGTACAGTGAAAACATACGGTTCATTTATAGTAATCCAATGCTTCACTCGATCGCCAAATCTTTCAAAGCAAACCTTGGCGTAATCCTTATAATCAGATCTATAATTTGAAGTTATATATTAGCCATTTCAACTTGTAATATATAATTAGAATACATTAGACTTGCTTTTAATGGCACGCTTACACTATCTTAGGACTTAAGAAGCCGCCATACTCATCTTCAAGGCCTTGAGGAACATCCCAATGGAAGATTGTTGCAAAAGGAACCAAGCCTATATGTATGTATCAAAACATTAAAAGAATTAATATGAGAAAGTATACTAATTGTACAAATTGCTTTTCTTTTTATTATTATATGATTTTGAGGGTATTTATACAATTTTTTTATCCTCTTTAATTTAATTAAAACCCATCTTATGCATATAATTAAAAAGTTGACTTTTCATTATTTAAAAATTCACAATTTTAAGCAAGCTATAAGAACTATGTAACATGAATGGTGGGTGAGTTTATTCTCTTTCTATGTAATTAATATTTAAATAATTTTTGTTGGATTTACCCATGACTAAATAAGTTTAGAGATAAAAATTAATTTTACATAATACTAATAAAAATAAATAAATAGTTCAATAAGTAGATTAAAATTAATAGTAACACAAGTTTTGTGCACTTGATGTATCATTCTCAAGCTGTGGAGTTTCTGCAATAAGGTAAAGCCTTGAAATGTGAACTAGAGTTGAAATGGTTTGATATGCATGCATTAAAGTTGATCCAAAACATTAAAATCGCCTAGAAATGGAGAAAATGATCACCATTCTGTAGAGATTCATTGATAAGTCGGTTGTAGAAATCAATTCCTTCTTCATTCACTCCTTTGCTTAATTTCCCACCTGCATTTAAAATTATAATTAAATGTTATTCTATGTTACAAAATACTTTTATATTCTGTAAGTTATATAATTGCTTCACCCCATTAAATACTATACTTACTAGGTATTATTCTGGACCATGAAAGGGAGAATCTGAAAGCATTCATACCCAGATTCTCATTCATTTTTTTCAAATCGTCCTGAAAAAACATGACAAATCATTTTATATCATCTATAAATATGAATATTATTAATTTGAAGGGTATAAAGTTCATACTTTGTAGAGATTGTAGGAATTAGTGGCAACATCTCCATTGCTACGATCATCTATCCGTTCGGGAAACGTGTGAGTAAATGTATCCCATATGCTAGGTCCTCGTCCCTTTGAGTTTGCTTCACCTTCAGTCTGAATTTATATAAATACACTTCATAAGTTCAAATCCATCACAAAATTATCACACATATTGGAGTAATAAATTAGCGACGCTTTTGGAAAACTCCATCGGTAGTAATATGTACACTGTTTTCTAGCAGCAGAACTTCTCCTTGAAATAAATATGTAATGAAACAGCATGGAAGTAGAAAATTATTAGATATACGACGTACCTGATAAGCAGAAGTAGCTGTGCCCCAAAAGAAACCTGGTGGAAAATAACTACTGTCAAACTTGGAAACCGGCGATGTGGGACTCTCCGCTTGATATGTCGGAACCGGAGAGTTAACTATGAGCAGCAGAAGAAGCAGCATTGAGAGATTGGAGCTTTTTGCTTCCATTTTCATATTTATATTCAGTACTGTTTGGTGTTCTTGTTGAGACGCAGCGATCCCTTTATATACACAAAAATAATGGCATTATTGTAAATTCTGGCAAATCAGAAATCAGATCGTGATGAGTCGGATGGCTGATTTTGGACATGTAAGCAAGATACACGGTTGACTTGGAAAATGAAGGGGGTTTTTCGTCTACGCCACCAAATACTAATACAATGGATGAATGTTTTGAGAACCATACAACCAAGATCGGATAAAATTCTAACCTAAACTTGTATCATAATATTTTTATGGATTTATCTAATGAGATGTTAAAAAAATTAAGATAAATTTTTTTTTATTTCTTTTTTTTAGCATCTCATAGGATAGGTTCATAAATTTTCTATAGATCGGGTGTAAATAAGAATTTCCCACAAGATCGGTGAGTTCAACCTGATAAACCGCAAATTGGAAGCTATTCTGATTTTTTTTTCAAATGTTAGAATCCATTAAAATAAGATTAAAGTACAATCAAAAAAATCATATGATAAAATTTAACAATATAATCTTTTTAACTCTAATTTATTAAATGTTAAGCAAAATAATACGCAGACAGAAATAATAGTTTATTTATAACATAAATAAAAATAGTGAAATCAATTGAAAATAAAAAATGTAACTAAATCGAATTGAATCACGTGTATCACACGCTTTCCTTAAAACAGATTTACCCTCACCGTATGTGAATTGCAACTGTTTCCCGGGATAAAACGAAACATAACAACACCGAAGCGTTGTTCTCAACGAATTAGAATTATCGTCCGAACTCTAACAGAAAGAATATAATTTTGGAAAGGAAAATAATTTTAAACTTTTTTGGATCTCTTCTTGCATTGGAATTGATGGCTTTATATAGCCATCAAAATTCCATAACATGCATCTCTTTTATTGTATAATAAGGGAGACATGCTACAAAATTTAAATAGTAAGTTATAAAACTTAAATTGACAAGTTAAAAAAATAAGCCGAGTGTTTTGTAATTTTAAAATAAAATTAAAAATGCAAAATAAAACTTGCACGAGCTAATTTTGTTGTTGCATTCGCGTGCGCAAATCGAGCGCACACGCATTGTTTCTTGAAATTGGTTAATTGAATTGCGAGGTTAAAGGATCACTAGCTTGTAACTAAACTAATAAATAATTCAATATAAAGCACATCAAGTGAAGTTTCCCAACTAATGTGGGAATAAATAATTTCATGTTTAAATTTATTTTTTAGAGTGACTTTTGAGCATCAATTCTCATTCATCTTTTTAACCATTTTGAATATATATTTTACGGTTTTGATCTACTCACGGTAGAGAATACAAAACCACCAAGATCCGACACTTTCGAATAGTGGGTCCATCTTAAAATTAAACATTAAAATGACAAATAATCATGTCATTTTAACACCCATGTTTAATATTTTTCAACAATAAAAACTTAAAAAACATCAAACAAAATCAAACAAAAAATTAATCAAAAATGAAAAAACTCAAATTGTGGTCTCGCTAAGACTATATTTAATTTTTATTAAATATTATATATATAGTTCAGCTATTTCAGACTAAAAGACTATATAAATCGGCGAGGATTAAACTATAAAAATTGACTGGTATGAGAAATTGAATCCATGATTTAGCAAATTGCTACCACGCGCTCATACTATTTGAGTTATAATTTATTGGTTATAATAATTTTATACTAATTTATAATTAAAGAAATTATAAAAAATTGTCATTTATAATAGTCTAATTATATTTTATTATTTAAAAGAGTCTTTTATTTAAGACATATATGATCTTTTTTTAGAGCTAATAATAGTATAATACATATATGATTTTTAAAAAATATATAATACATAAAAGTATAAATATAAATATTTTATTTTTATTTTAAAGGTTAACCGGTTGATTGTTAACCGGTGATCATAATGATTTGTTTTTCTGAAAACTGCCAGGAATAACGAACACATGATCTATGAAAACAATCATCATTTCTTTTCCTAAATTACAATTATATCCTTATTAACCCTAATCCTTAGCTTGATGCATTAATTAAAAAAAGAAAAAGAAAATCCTGTTTAAGCTTGAATAAAAAATGAATGGTAGTTTGGCATGACTCTTGCTTAATCTTTCAAATCAATATACAGTTCTGATTTATATTCGACTCAGCTACTCCCAAAACCTGTTTTAGTTCTTTTCTTTTTTTAATAGGAACAAAGGATCACTTTACCCCCTTAACTTGGTAAAAAATATCAAAAACGTCCAAATTGGCAAAATTGGACCATATTTATCTCGAATTTTTCAAAACCGGCTCAAAAACCCCCCTATGCTGATGTGGCACCTTAATTGAAGAGTGTGTTTTATAAAAATCATAATTTATTCTAATTAATTATAATTAAACTCTAATTAACCGTAATTAAACTCTAATTATTCAGGGGCTTTTTTGAACTTTTTCAAAAAAAATCAATTTTTTTAATTTCCGACAAGGAGGAGGCTCCTCCTTGCCGGAAAGAGTAGCTGCGTTGGGTTTTCTCGGTTGTCTCAAAAAGTGGCTTTCTCTGAAACCCAAATGACATGGGTTCGCCTCAGGCAAACCCAAATGCAAAAGCATCTGGGGTTGCCTCAAGCAAACCCAGATGCAAACGCATGTCTCAGGCGAACCCAAATACAAACGCAATTGGGTTTGCCTCAGACAAACCCAGATGACGATGGATTTGCATCAGGCAAACCCATTGTTCGTCGGAACATGAACAATTGGTCTCAAACAGCAGCGGTGTCGACGGACCGACAAGTAGAATTTTAAAAATATAAATTTTATGATGAATATGATATTTTTTATTTCAAATAAAATTCAAAGTAATTATAGTATCCATCAAATATTATAAAAGAAATTTATTTGAATCAATTAAGTTTGGTAAAAAAATTAAATAAATTTTAATCAGCGTTAAATAAAAAATATTATTTGTTAAACATATATGAATTTTATTATAATATAATTAATTTATTAATTATTAAATTTAAAAATTAGTTTCATTTTAAAATTAGCTCTAATCACCAAAAAATATCAAATCTATGCATTTTGTGTCAGTTATAAACAAATTTAATTTAAACATGACAGCTGTCATGCCAGCCAATTGTATAGTTGGCAGTGACGTGGACGACAGAGTGTCAAAAAACCGGTTCGATTTAAAAATGGCTAAAAGAAAAACAGAATATGTAAGGTTTGGCTATATCTGGTAGTTTTTAAAGGTTTGGCTATAACTGACACAAGACGTATAGGTTTGCATTTTTTGACGACTAAGCTTATTTTATATCAATAATTATATTTATATTTATATAATTAGAGAATCAATGTTGCATAATCATGAGATCTCGAGTTAAATAAACTATTTATACAAACGTATATTTTTTAAATCTTTATTATTAAATTCTAAAAATTCATTTTTTGATTCAGCCGTCATTTTCCCTTAAAATATCGTAACGAAGTTGAATCATCATATAATTTATAAAGCATCATTAGAATTAATTTTTGATTTATATGAGTTTACAATTTATATGAGTCCGTAACAATATTATTATATTAAGTTCATATTAAGTTTGAATTTTTTTATCTAATATTAATTAATTTTAATTTTTTTAATATAAGTTTTAAATAAAACGTGGGACCATTATATAATTTTATTAACTGTCTCATTTATGGCGGAGAAAAGCTGTGGTTACAGAGGCAATGGGAGAAATAAAAAATAAAAATCTTCGCAAGGCATAGTAGATTGTATAATATATAAATTAAATATTAAAATTATTCTTTTAAGAATTCGGGACATTTAATTAAAATTATAAAATGTAAAATCAATAATTCAGAATTACTGATAAATTGCCGAAAAATAAAAGATGATAAGATCAATCTCCGGAATTTGAGATCAAATCTTTTTGATATTTTGAAAAGTTGTAAATCTATTTTAACTTGGCTTAGTTACTGAAAATTTATTCAATTTTTAAAATTAATTTAATATTTTTATAGTCGATTTATCTAAATTATATGGCGTTGCAACTGACAATTCTTTTTTTTTTCAATTTTAAACAATCTTTACACATTTGATTGCTATTGTAAGCACAATTAAATCAATTTTATAAAATATATAGATTTTCAGTGAATTTGTCAAATTAAAATATGAAATAAACTTTTAAAAGGTCTAAAAAAAATGTTTTTTTAACACTATTGAACCTATTATAAAATGATAAGCATTAAACTAATTAAGTATTCTCCAAAGCAATAAGAATTACGGACCGAAGGAAATACACAAATAGAAACTATACATATTTTTTTATCCATGATACACTATATAGCACTTGAATTAATCAATTATTAACTTCTCTCTTCTATAAGGAATACAAAAATAGAAACTATACATATTTTTTTTGGCTTAATCGCCAAAAAATGCCAAACCTATACGTTTTGTGTCAATTATAGTCAAACCTTTAAAAATCACCAGATTTGTCAAACCTTATATGTTCTGTTTTTTTTAGCCATTTTTGAATCGAACCAGTTTTTTTGACATTGTGTCGTCCACGTCACCGCCAACTAAGCAATTGGCTTGCATGGCAGCTGAAATATTTAAATAAGGTTTGGCTATAACTGACACAAAATACATAGGTTTGGTATTTTTTGGTGAATAAAACTAATTTTAAAATTAAATAACTAAATAATAAATTATATTATAATAAAATTCATATATACTTAAAAAATAATATTTTTATTTAACGCTAATTAAAATTAATTTATTTTTTTATTAAATTTACATAATTCTAATAATTTTTTTTTACATATTTGATGGATATATAATTAATTTAAATTCTATTAAAAACAAAAAATATCATATTCATCTTGAATTTTTTTTTTAAAAATTGCAGTCGTCGGTTTTTTGACACCGCCACCGTTTGAGACCCAATTGTTCATCTTCCGATGAACAATCTGAGAGTAATATACACAACAAACATACGACAGTATTCATAATTCAACTATACACACATAAACATAAAAATAATCACTGAATAGACTGCTTATTTAAAGGATGAGTGTAATTATTTTCTCATTTTTTTTTCTTTAAAAAGTGAAGCTCATTGTGTTGTAATCAATATATATCATGATGTTTATAAGCATAAACGCATATGTCATTTTACTCGGCATAACCAAAAATTTATCTTAATTTACACATAACTATTTTATTTATTATCTAAACCTAGTCATAACAAGATCTCAACAACATTAAAAATAATAAATCAAGTTCAAAATCATCATGAACATTAAACCCTTTCACCAAATTTAATTCAACATTAATTCCTAAGTAATACATTAATTCATTTTTTTAATAACATATTCATTAAAATATATTATAATATAGATTTATTAGATTTAATTAGGTTTAATAAAAAATTAAAATTAATTTTAATTAGTATTAAATAGGAAATATTAATTATTTTTAAATATATATAAATTTCATAAATGATATAATTAATTTACTAATTATTAAATTTAAAAATAGGCATGAATTTAAAATTAGGTTTATTTACCCAAAAAATACCAAATCTATTTTTTTTTGTCAGTTATAGCCAAACCTTATTTAAATATTTCAGCTGACATGTCAGCCAATTGCTTAGTTGGCGGTGACGTGGATAACACGATGTCAGAAAAACCGGTTCGATTCAAAAATGACTAAAAAAAACAGAACATATAAGATTTGGCTAAATCTGGTGATTTTTAAAGGTTTGGCTATAATTGACACGTATAGGTTTGACATTTTTTTTGGTGATTAAGCCATTTTTTTTAATCCATGATACACGCTATATAGCATTTGATTTAATCAATTATTAACTTCTCTCTTCTATAAATGGTACATGATCTCCAATAAGTAAGTACACACCACTTAATTTAAGGCTTAATTACTTAAAAAACCTCCATCTTGTAATATTTTTTCGTTTATACCATGACCTAGGAAAAAGTTCATTTGTACCCTTTTTTTGATTTTTTGTTTTCAACTCTACCCTAAAGCACTAAATTGAACTTTTTTTTATCTAGAAAAAGCTTAAAATAATCCTTCATTTTTCAACTTATTTGTATTTTTTCAAATAGAAAAAAGATGATATAACCCTTCTATTTAATTATTTTTAATATTTTCATCCTATAATTAATTAAATTATCAAAAAATAAAATTTTGGGGTACAATTGAAAACGAAAAATCAAAAAAAGGGTACAAATGAACTTTTTCCTAGGTCAGGGTATAAACGAAAAATTATTTCAAGGTGGGGATTTTTTAAGTAATTAGGCCTTAATTTAATCATTAGACATTTTGTAACTTTGAAAATTTTAGATCAAATTATTTCCAGACCCCTCGCATTTATTATAATTCACAGTTTGATACTTCTTATTTGAAAATTAAACAATTTTATACCTCAACTTTTATTTTTTAAATTATAAGATCCTTCTGTTAATTCTGTTAATAATTTGATATTTACTTTCAAGTGATTTGCTAACTCAGTTTCAACTATATAAACGATTTGGTATCTCACTTTTAATTATATTAACGATTTGATACCTCATTTTCAAACAATTTGTAAACGATTTGATACCTCACGTTTTATTCCATTTTAACATAAAGGTTTTATGATTTATAAAATCAAAGTTGAAGTATCAAATTGTTTAATTTTTAAATAAGAGATATCAAACTGTGAATTATGAGGGGTCTTAGAATAATTTGCTCAATATTTTATTTGCTTCACGAATCATACGCCAACTATATTTTTTATATGAAAATAAAAATCTTCAACGATACATATCTGCAGTCCATAATTGAGTGATAGTCTGTATATAAAATTGCATGATCAAGACTGCATATTCTTACAAGCAAATGATACAGCTCATATAATTAATAATTGAATAATTTCACAATATACATCAGGGAACTACCTCCAATCGGCATTGAAATTGAACATTATTTATAGTTATTTCACAGGTTAATATATAGTTTAATCTCAAAACTTGTACTCATTTATTTATACTAGTGTCATTTTACGTGTTTCATACGTGGCTCGTAGTGTGACTCGTCAAATTATCAAATAAATATTTAAAATAATTATTAATTTAAAATAGTTTATTTTATTAAAAACTTTAGATTACTATTTTAATTGTTTTAAAAAAATTAATTGTATTTAAATTTTATAATTATAGATAATTTTAATAAAAAATATAAAGTAAAAATCAAAATAGTAATTCATTAAAATAGTTTATATTATTTAGAATTCTATACTATTATAAAATAATTAAAATAATAATCATTAAATAGTCAAAGTAGTATATTTTAATTAATACTCTATACAATTATCTCAACATAATAGTTTATTTTGTTTAGTACTCTAACTTATCTTAATATAATAGTTTATTTTAGTTATTACTCTAATTTTAATAATTATCTTAATAGTTTTTAATTAATAGTTAAATTTTATAAGTGAAAAGAAAACCCTCCCCCCCCTCCGTACTTTTATATATAATATAAATAACATCTAAATTTAATGTTTGACCTAGCGAACTTATGAACTTGTTAAATAATTTTTTTAACCTTTGAATTTAATAATTTGTAAACTTTTAACCCCTACTCATCCACCTGACTTTGGCGCGTGTGTTCAAATAAAAATTGGCGCGTCAAGTCAGAAAAGAAAAATTTAGATGGACAAAATAAGATGGCTTAATATGTCGTTTGATCCTTGAATTTGTATTAATTTACCTACCTGGTCCCTAAACTTTTTGTTCAACCCATCAGACCTGTAAACTTGTTAAATTATTCTTCTTATCCCCTAAACTTGAATATAATCTTAAATTTATATTAATTTATATTTTAATTTTAACATATATTTGAATTAATTAATAATTGTTAATAGAATAATTTTATATAAAATAATTATTTATTTTTCATACTTTATATACTACCTTTTTTAATATATATCGTTAATTTTTTATTTATTTTATATACATTATTTTTTATAATAAAATTTTAATATAAAATAGTTATACTTTATATAATAATTATTTTCATTTAATCTAATATTATTTTAGTTTATTTTATTTGTTAATTTTAATTATTATTTTCTTATATAATATTTATGTTATGATTATCATCATTTATTTATGTTTATTATCTATTCATTTTAAATTTATTTTTTTATTCTATAAAAAATTACATTTACAACTACAATATAATAGTTTTGCTGGCCATTTAAGCTGTCTCTAACCTGATTCAAATCTCATCTCGTTCGTTGTAATTGCAGAATAAATAAAAATAATTGTTAAAATATGGAAAAATAATATTTTTTTATTAATTATTAATTAAACTAAATATATATTAAAAATAAAATATCATTTAAAATAAATTTAAAACTCTCAAGTTCAGGGGTTAAGAATGATAATTTATTAGAGGTGTGATGGGTTAAATAAAATGTTCAGGGGTCAAATAGGTAAATTAGTTGTCACGACCCAAATTATTGAGTTAAGATTGGCGCTAGGAAATGGGAATGGTAGCTCTGAAACCCGTAGAAGCCTAAAAATCACAAATACTTGTTCGCAAACCATTGACAAATAACGATTATACAAACAGAAGCAAACATGTATACCTATTTTACACCAGTCGGTTGATACAATACATAAGGGTATTTCACTTCTGTATCAAGTACGTACTAGTCTGACTATATACGAACATAAATAGTGTATTTACTTCACATGACGGCTAACTAGCCCTGTGACACAAAACTATATCCGACGTAGCCAACGACAACTATAAACATAACAGCAAGTATAAATAAAACCATATGACTTCATGCTGTGACGGCTAGCGGTGTACAAAACCGAACCGAAACCAAAAACCGAACCGAAACCGAATCGAAAATCGCCGGTTCGGTTTTAGAATTAAGATTTTTTGATACACCTCGGTTCGGTTCGGTTTTGAGTTTTCAAAAACCGAAAAAACCGATATTTTAAAATTTATTAATTTTTTATAGAAATATTACTATTATTTTTAAAAATAATACTATTTTCTTTAATATTTAAGTGTTATTGTGTGTAAAACATCACAATTGATTTACATTTGAATTTTAAATTTAATTTTTTTATTTTAATTTTAATTTTTTATGGGTAAAATTTAAAGAAAAAAGAATTATTTTCCTATTTCGGTAAAACCGAAAACCGAACCGAACCGATTTTTTTGTTCAAAGTTCCGACCGGTTTTAAAATTCTTAAAAAACCGATCGGTTTTAATAATTCCACTTCCGAACCGAACCGAAAAACCGAATACACACCCCTAGTGACTGCTACGACTGACAACCAACTGCTGCAGCTTCTAAATAAGATTGTGCACTATACATGTCCAAAACAAGACTCCTGAAAACATGTTAGGAAGCCTTGTCTGTCAAACTATTAATTAGCAAAACAATTGATAATTTATTTTTGTAAGTAAGATCTGCGAATCAGATAACATGTTGTCTGTTCCATGTCAGGTCACCAAGTTTAGTTTTTGATTTATTCCAAATTTTTTAAAAATGTAACTGTTTCATATTCGATTTAATGAGATTTGATGAATTCAAAAAAAATTGAGTTTATTGTTATCTTTTTGGTGGATGTTGATCGAAAAATGATCAAAAACACTTATGTGTATTAATTTTAAGATACTGAAACATTAATTTAAAAAAAAAACGTTCAGATATTTAAATTAAAAATTTAAATTAATCCAGATATCGCAGGTGTAATTGTTTTTTAAAAGGTCTAATGCCATAAAAAAGCTCGACCTTATAGCCACTTCGATTCTACCCTGACGTTGAAAACTTGTTAATTTTATCCTATATATTTTGCATTTTATCATTTCAATTGTACCCTAATTTTTTTTAATTAATTGATAAAATTATTCAATTAGTCATGTTTAAAGATAAAATTAAATTCATTTTCATTCAAAAAAGTACAAATAAGTCCTTTATTTTTAAAAACTAACTAAAAATCATAATCAATTAAAACCAATTTAAATTCTTAATTAATTTTACTAAATCTAGATAAATTTTAAACATGTACAATTAATATATGTTATACATGGAGAATGTATTTGAATTTTTTTCAAATAAAAAAAACATCAATTTAATATTTGAGGGTGTAATTGAAACGATAAAATGCGAAATAGGGTAAAATTGACAAGTTTTAAACATCAAAGTAGGATCGAAAAGGGGTTATATAATCAGGTTTTTTTTAGGTATTAGGCCTTTTAAAAAAAGGGTTAATTCCATAAAAGTCACGATCTTTACATAAAATTTAATTTTAATCACGACTTTTTAAAAGTTGTCATATAAAATGATGACCTTTCATTTTTTTTCTTTCAAATCTATCATTTTAGTGTATTTGGTTTTACTAAATTCTTATTAAACCATTATAAATCGACACCAAATATTATTATCTTTTAGTTAGAGTATGTAGAATAAGTAATTTTTAGTCAGAAAAAATACACCGAATTTTACTTTTCTGATAGATTTGAAACAAAATGAAAGGTCGTGCTTTTGGCTTAATCATTCAAAAGCCCTCCAACTTCAAACTTTTTTTCAATTGCACCCCGACGTAGAAAAATCCTCTCAGAACCCCTCCACCTTTAGATAATTATGTTTCAATTGTACCCTAAAGTATTAAATTGACCTCTTTTCACATGAAAAAAATTTAATATAATTTTTCATTTTTAATCTGTATTCTAATTAAACAATAATATCATTAATAATGTAAAAAATCATCCTTCCTAAAATTATATCCAATAACTTTTTAAAATCAAAATTATAAAAAATTTCAATTTAGGGTACAATTGAAAAAAAATCTAAAGATGGGGGGATTTTGAGAGGATTTTCCTACATCAGGGTACAATTGGAATAAAATTTAAAGGTGGGAGGGTTTTGGGAGAGTTTTTCAACATTAGGGTGCAATTGAAAAAAGATCTAAAAATGGAGGGCTTTTAAGTGATTAGACCTTAATAATTTTTAAAGATTGTAATTAATATAAAATTTCGTGTAAATATTGTGATTTTTATAATATTAATTCTTTAAAAAAACTCACCCATTTTCCACTTTTTCACCTTTTCTTTAATGTTTTGAACTAACTGGCTGGCTCCATTACCGTGAACTCTGGCGGCCACTATTAATATCTCGTGTTAAACGTTTACCAAACAAATTTTGCAAAGAAAAAACCCAACACCAAACATATATGGTCATCAATCCATACTAGTATTCTTAATCAACCCGTAACTCAATGGGAAAGATAGTCAAACTCTCAAAGCCAATATAACAATTATTTTAAGACGTATTAATAATAGGATTATTTGAAGAAGAGAAAAAAACCAACCATGTTTATAGCAATTTAATCACAACTTTCAAAATATAAGGAAATCCAATTTTTTAGTAGTTTGACATTTTACAGTCGTAGAATATATTTTTTCTGTAAAATGACAAAAAAAAAACATTAAAATATTTCGTACTATATTTAAAAAAGACTTAATGGCAAAAAAAAACCAAACTTTTACGACTTGTTGCAATTATATCCAAATCTTTTAATTTTTGCAATAATATACAAATTGCATTATTTTGTTACAATAATATCCAAATTGCACTTTTTATGTGAATTGTTTTGAGTTTTTTGCTATTTTTTTGGACTTTTACTATATTATTATACATAAAAACATAATAATAGCTTAATATCTTAATTGAAAACAACAAGTTTAACCATCAATTTGACTATTATTGCTACAAAAATGCAATTTGGATATTATTGCAACAAAAAATGCAATTTGGATATTATTGTAAAAATTAAAAGGTTTGGATATAATTGCAACAAGTCGTAAAAGTTTGAGTTTTTTTTACCATTAGGCCTTTGAAAAATTGTGCTGCAACAGACATAAAAAAAAATTAAAATTTCTTTTTTCAAATATCGATCAAAATCCACATTTGGGTCCGCCGGTGGAATTCTTATATTGGAGAAATTTGTTGAACCAGGCAACCGAGAGTTTGGGGTATCTTGCCATGGTTTTTCGGTCAACAGCATATAAACCCATCTTAAGAGTATATCCACTTGACCACTCAAAATTGTCCATAAATGATCTAGCAAAGTAACCTTTCACATTCACTTTGTAATCACTGCCCAAAAATAAAATTCAATTATCATAGTCTGTTGAACCAATTATATCTATTCTTGAAATTAAAATAGACTTACCATATAGATTTAAGAACATTCCAAACATGCTGCTCAAAAAATTGTATCCTCATCACATCTCTGCGCCTATTTTTGTCATTGCCGATACCTTTAAGAAAATGTCAAAATTCAAAAAAAATTAAACCATAAATTTAGATGGTGTTTAATTAAATTAAAAACTAGATACTGAATTTTAAGTGTTGAATAAATTAATTCCATAAGCCGTTATCAAATACCATATAAATTATTTAATATAAATTGTTAAGCACACTTTACTTAATGAAAATAAATACTAAAAATTTAATATAAATTGTTAAATTGGTTATCAAATACCATATAAATTAACTGATTGGCTCAATTATAAAAAAAAAAAAAAACTTACCATTTTCAGTAATATAAAGTACAGGATCATGATATCTATCTTTGGTATAATTTAAAACATATCGAATTCCTTGTGGAACGATATATAACCAACTCGGAGAAGCCTGTAAATATGATTACTTTTGTATGTTAGACAAAATAAATCTCTGTATTTTTCTTTACCAGTTGTAATCAAAATCACAATTATTTTTCACTTACCTGTATTCCAATGGCTTTTCCATCTCTATACTCTATTTATAAGAAAATGAAATTGTGATTCTTTAGAATTTATATGATTAGTTAGAAATAATTTGGCAGAGAATAAAACAATTTACCCGTCAAATTAACAGCACTTTCAGTTCCAAATCTAATGTGACTTGGATTAGGGTCAGGAGCTGTAACATTTGCAGAAGCATAAATTGAAGTATAGTAATTTAAGCCAATAAAATCATAGGATCCCTTTAATAGCAAAGCTTGTTTCTTGGTGAAATAAGGCAATCGTTGTCCGATTAGAGTTCTCATTATCTTTGGATAATAACCATAGGTTAAGGGGTCCATAAACCTAACCACAATATGAAATTTCATCAGCTTTAAGATTATATATACGAGTTAAATACTGAAATGTTCTTTCAATAGATAGATATATAAATGGCCTAATCACTCAAAAACCCCTCACCTTTAAACTTTTTTTCAATTCCACCCCGACGTTGAAAATTTGTCAATTTTACCCACTTTTGAATTTTCCATTTTCAATTGTACCCCAATATTTTAATTTTTGTTAATTTTTTTACTTAAATGATGAAATCATTCAATTAATTAAGTCTAAACATGAAATAAAATTCTTTTTTATTCAAAAAAGTACAAATAAGTCCTTTATTTTTAAAAACTAACTAAAAACCATAATCAAATTAACACTAATTTAAATTCTTAATTAATTTAACTAAATTTAAATAAATTTTAAAAATATACAATCAATATATGCGAGACATGGAGAATGTTTTAAACAAATTTCCAAACGCAAAAGACGTTAATTTAATTTTTCAGGGTACAATTGAAACACAAAAATGCAAAATAGGGTAAAATTGACAAATTTTCAACGTCAGGGTATGATTGAAAAGGGGCTAAAAGGTCGGGGGTTTTTAAGACATTAGGCCTATATAAATTATATGCTTAGTTAATTAAGACAAAAGTAATTGATTTAGTAATTTCAGTTTTAATTTCGTAAGACGATATGCAAACGCAGCTGCACATTGTTTAGCGCAATCTTCTCGTTCTATGTCAGGTCAGCAGGATTGGTATAATAACTTTCCGGCATTTTTTTACAAATGTAATTGCTTCCGATACATAGACTCAATCATTTAAAAATATTTCATTTTTTTTTGATACTTTTTGGTTTATGGTCATATCATTTAAAATCTTCAATTTTAGCTCATTTTTTAATTTTTTGTTTCAATTATAGTTATTTATTTAAGCTGCAGTGAAAAAAAATGTAAATATACCCTTCATGTTTTTATATTTAAAAATTGTATGATAAAAATACAAATTGAAATAATATAAAGCAATAAAAACGATTTATTTATACTTTTTTTTTCAGTTTGGACAAATAGTTAAACTTACAACTGAAAGTTGAAAAATTAGATAAAATTGAAAATTTTAAAAATAGAGCATTTTCGAATAATTAAATCTGAACATATATATACTTTTAAAAAAATGAGATTTATAGAGGAATATCGAAACCAGTTTGATGGATTATATAGCTTGAATGTGTGCAGGGTACTCACCAACCATAAGTGAAATCGAGGTTTCTTTGAGCAGCTGCACGATCAGCTGCACTTGTGGAGTAAGGTTCGGTCCAAGTTATATCAAGTGTTATTCCAATCTTGCCATTTTCATCCTATATATTGTGGTATTAGCATATGATATATAGGTGCGTAATATAATGATGCAAAAAGAATTATTATATCACAATTATGAAAAAAATGATACATTTATATATCTCAAATAAAAAGTTTAACAAAATGAAGGGTTCCATTGATAAATTTGTTTTAACTTTGTGTATAATAATTCATTTTGCCTGTAAATGAATACAAAAATATTGCAAGATTCTCGATTTGAATCACAAGTAGAAGTCATGTACCATTTGCTTGTACGTTTGAACAATAGCTGCATGGGAAAGGAGCAAATGATGGCCAACCATATATGGTTCAACCGTTGAGTTTCCTGCTTGGCATGCCTTATTGACCCAAGATGAACATCGTCCTGGGGCCAAAGACCCGCAATCGTATCCTTTTGTAGCAAACACAAATGGTTCATTCATACTAATCCAATGCTTTACTCGGTCTCCAAATCTTTCGAAGCAAACTTCCGCATAATCTTTAAAATCAGATCTGCATAATTATTTCAAATAAATTTGATTTACAATAGCTATTTGAACTTCTAATAGTATTATATTTCACTTATTATGGCCATTTGAACTTCTAATAGACTTACAATATGTAAATTAAACTCATTTTTTCATAATATGGTATTTGTTGTGTATGCTTACACTATCTTAGGGCTTAAGAAGCCACCATACTCATCTTCAAGGCCTTGAGGAACATCCCAATGGAAGATAGTTACAAAAGGAACCAAACCTACATGTATGCACAACATGAGAAATAATAAACTGTACTATAATTGTTTACTAAGCACACCTATTTTTTAAATTTTAATATTTATATTTTTTATTAATTACGACTAAATTTTTTTAATTTTTAAAATTATATTTAGTTTAAATTTTATTTGTTTTTTATAGTTGGGCCCAAAATTTTGAATTTTATTTTTAAATTTAAATCTTTCTATCTATAATGAATTATGATCAAATATGAGGAAATTACAAAAATAAAAGTGGGAGACCATATTTTTTTTTTAAATTAATTATTTTTTTAATTTAGTCTTTTAAATTGGTTGACTAATATCAAAAATGGACAGAAAGATTACACAAAGTGAGAGATCATATCGTTTGATTTTCAAAAAGGAGGGACGAAAGTGTGACATATATGGAGAGTCTAATTTGCTCTAAATTTTTTAACTTATCGATTGAAATTATGTTATTATTCTTGGATAATTATTAGTTAAAGTTTATTTTTTAGAAAAACCATTTATAAATTATAAAAGTGATGTTTACTTACTAATTGAATAAATGATAACTAGCTAATTTTTGATAAAATTATGTAAATATTTTTTTTTATTTATACTTCCTCCGTCCCATAAAGATAAGGAAATGGCAAAATGCATTTAAAGTTGAGCGGTAAAGGATAAAAATATCACCATTTTTTAAAGTTTCATTGATAAGCCGGTTGTAAAAATCAATTCCCTCTTCGTTCACACCTTTGCTTAATTTCCCACCTGTAATTTTTATAATTTACAATTAAATGTTCTAAGTTAGAAAATATGAATCGGTAATAATATATTCCCACCAAAAATACTATACTTACTGGGTATTATTCTGGACCATGAAATGGAGAATCTGTAAGCATTCATACCCACATCTTCATTCATTTTTTTGATATCATCCTGAAATAACACGCCAAATCATTTTATATCATTTATATGATATGATCATCGTAATATTAATTTCGTTTCATACTTTATAGAGATTGTAGGAATCAGTGGCAACATCTCCATTGCTACGATCGTCTATCCTTTCTGCAAAACCAATATTTCTTTAGGTTTAGATTCATCTTGTTTGATTAATTTAGAGATAATAAAGACTGAAAATGAAACCTGGATACTTGTGAGTAAATGTATCCCATATGCTAGGTCCTCTTCCCTTTGAGTTTGCTTCTCCTTCAGTCTGAATTTTACTTATCAGAGTTCAATTATTCGTCGCAAAATTATCACAAACTTTCTCACTTAGTAATAAATAATTAGCAGCTATTCAGAAAATTCCATGTGTAATATACTGTTTTCTACTAACGGAGACGCGTGAAAAGATGGCTAACTCAAGTGGTAAGAGCGCTCCACTAATTACAACCGATAGGCTCTAGTTTCGAGTAATCGCGAGAGTATGAGCGAAATCATTTAATTCTTATGAAAATAATTAATAATAGTAATGCGCACATAGATACCTGATAAGCAGAATTGGATGTTCCCCAAAGAAAACCTGGAGGAAAATAACTACTGTCGAACTTCGAAACTGGCACAGCAGGAGTCTCCGTCTGATACGTCGATACTGAAGAGTTGATTATGAGCAGCAGCAGAAGCAGCATTGGCATATGGGAGCTTTTGGCTTCCATGTTCATATTCATATTCAAGGTTTGGTGTTCTTGTTTATGCACAGCTAACGTATGTTTCTTTTATATATGCATAAATAATGGCATTGTTGTGATTCTTGCAAATCTGAAATCAGATCGCAGATTCTAGACAAGCATGCAATATGCATGCTTGACTTAGAAAATGAAAGGGGAATTTATGACTATTTAACAAAATTCTTCTATAAAAAATTAGGTATTGCAATAAAATAAGCAAACTAAACTAAAGATATTTGATTCGGTTTATTTTATAATTTTTTCAAAATTTTGGTTTACTTGGGTTCTTAATTTTTAAAAAACTGTATTCACAAAAAGAAATTGAAAAATTGGAAAACTGAAAAAATTAAACTACATAAAATATAATGTTTTAAAATATAACATTATTATCTTCATGCGCTGAAAAGATTAAAATATATGATATGTTAGAAGATCTACCATAGATTTTAGTTCCTAAGTTTAATATCTTTAGAATTTTAAAACATAAAAATATATGCTTATATTTTAATAAAATATTTAAATATCAAACCAAGCAGAATTAAATTTATTTTTTTAATTTACTTTAGTTTTAATTTTCTTTAAAAAAAACTAATTTACCAGTTTTAATATTTTCACTATCCAACCGAAGGTACACTCCTACAAGGAATATATGAAATATACATGAACGCTTAATTAACCCATGTAGCCATTCCTATATTCTTCGAATTTTGTTCAATAAATCCTTCTTATTTAATTTCACCTTATTTTTATAGTTTTTTTACAACTACCTTTCCGATTTATTAAGTCCCTCTATGGGCGGAATTCTCCGCGTTAGTTTCAGTTGCCGTTAGTCTAAAAAGGACCTCTTGAACAAAAATGGTATAATATAAGAATTTTAAATAAGAATGATATGATTTAAGACTCCTAGATGAAATTTATGTATAATTTTTATATCGTAAATTTTTGCATCGTTAGTACATGGAGAATTCCGTCTATTGAAAATTTAATACGAAAGTCCTATTGAACAAGAAGAAGAGTACCACAAGGGTTCTGCCATACATGAATCTTAATATTTCTTCCTGAAATTCAATTTTAACGTTGGTTAACTCAAATCCTTGCTTGATGCAGCATGCTCAATAACAAAAACTGTTTAAGCTTGAATATAAAATGAAGGGGTCGTTTGTCATGACTCTTGCTTAATAAAAATTTGTAATTTATCAGCCAGAAAAATAGCAATGTAGCTTCTATAATGAGTTGTGCATCATGCCAAATTATATCCCCAGTCAGGGACTTCCTAAAACCATTTTACTCTTAATTTTTAATTCTTTAAGAAAGAGTACAAAATAAGTTTTAACAGGAATTATAGTAATACTTACTACAACAAAGAAGAATCCTAATTTCATAATTTTACATAACATAGTTGACCAGCACACAGATAATTTGAGTCACCTAATTGGTGAAAGAATGGTGTAGAGCAAAAGAAAGGAGACTATAAGAATGGCAACAACTAGAGTAAACCTTGGACCGGTCCACAACTCAAGATTTGACCTCTCCGTTCTCTTGATCGGATCAATCTCTTCCGATATCGGATAATTGGACTGCCTGGGGTTCCATGTCACATATTTGTTCGGAGAAAATTGTGAGAAGAGAGTTTTTTTTCCTTGCTTCTTGAAACTCGACCATGCCTTGTCCCAATCTGTCGACAATTTATCACCTGATCGATCGACCCAGCCAATAATTAACCTGAAAAAATATATGCAAAAATTTGAAATCCAACGAGAGCATACGATTACGCACCGTTATTGTCAGGGGATTGTTGAGAGTTTCTTGGTGAGCTGCAGAGAGGCGTAAATGGAGACGAAGATTTGTGTAATCTTGATGAGCAAAAGAAGAAGCGAATATCCATTTTTAATTTCCTCAAACTACAACAAAGATTCTCCACTCCTTAATCTCTTATCTCAAATCTATTCATCTCATTGAATGACACGTGGCCATCCATCTGGTGGGACCGAATATTACCATTGCGTCTCCCGGTTCATGGACCATGTTTGTTCATAGTCGGCAGTTTGGCCAAACCATCACCGCTGCTGAACCACTTGATCTCGTTAACGCCCAAAAGTTTTTAATTCACCGTTCGATCCGAACAATTAATCCACAGCCGTTGGATCGTGGGGTCACCTGGAACAGACGGGGATTAATTTCTGGCCACCAATTTTTGTTAGTGGCTTGTAATGACTGAAACGTTGCTTTCGCAAATCTACTCATTTGGCCCCCACCTCCGATTAATCGTGGACGATGAAATTGGCTGACTCGCCTTGTCGGGCATAGCTGTAGAGATAAGATGGAATCCTTCATGGAGATCCAGTTCTTTAAATTTAATCAAATCAATTGTTTCTTTTTTAAAATTTTGGGATAGTTAACAAAACATATCATAAAATTTTATTTTTTAGCGATTTAAATTTAATAGACATATTTTTAATACATTAAATTTTAACGTTTTAAAAATTTACAGATAAAATTAAACCTTTCGCTTTTTTACACGCTATAGCAGTGTTTTAAAAATCGAACCAGACCGGCCAGTGATCCGGTCTAAAACCACAAAAAATCGGATTGAACTAGTTTGAACTGGAATTCACCGGATTGAATCGGTAAAAAATGGATGTTGAACCGGTGAACAAGGAGGCGAACCGATAAAAAAACCGGTGAATTTTTTTTTTTTTTAAGTTTATCAAACCGTTTGAACCGGTCAATGAATATATTTGACAAAACTCGAAAAAAAAAGTCCTAATTACTTAAAAACCACCCACCTTATAATTTTTTTTTATTTATACCATGACTAAAGAAAATTTTCAATTGTACCCTATTTTCAATTTTTATGTTTCATTTGTATCCCAAAATTAAAAAATTAAAAAATTTATTTAATTTAAAGATGAAAATATTAAAAATAAGATATATAAATGATTAACATTAACGTTTTATCAGAATATAGGTTAAAAATGAAGGACTAATTTGAACTCTTTTTCAAAAGAAAATATGTCAATTCAACTCATTAGGTAGAGATGAAACATAAAAATCGAAAATAGGGTACAATTGAAAATTTTCCTAAATCATAGTATAAATGAAAAAAAGTTACAGGGTGGGTGATTTTTAAGTAATTAGGCCAAAAAAAATTGACAAAACTAAAATAAATTTTAAAATTATTGATATATAAGATATAATAATTGAATAAACAAAAATATTTTTTGTAAAATAAAAAAAATAAAAAGTCGGCGCGCAGTAGACGATTAATTGAAAGGTCTGAAATCAGTTACTTTTTCTTCACACACACAAAAATTCGGCCAGAGTCCGCCAGCGCCAGTAACGAATTTAGCCATTTTCTGTCTCTTTCCTTAAGCACAAGAACCTCTCTGTATCCACTTCTATTCTAATCCACGCCTGGATTTGTTTTGGAAGTTCTCAGCCAAAATGATAGCCACCGGAACTTCATCTTCATCGGCCAAACCGCCGCCGCAACCTCCTCCTCAACCGCCCCAGTCATCATCTACTGCTACAACCACCACCACGACAACAGCAACTACTAGTACATCAGCAGCAGCAGCAGCAGCTCCTCCTTCTACAACCTCCATAGCAGCCGATAGCTCAGGTGGCAAGAAGGTTAGAAAGCCTTACATCATCACCAAATCACGTGAGAGCTGGACAGAAGAAGAACACGACAAGTTCCTCGAAGCTCTTCAGCTGTAGGACCTCCCTCTTACTCTTTTTTAATTTCACGATTTCCCCTCTTTTCTTAACTTGAAGTCCAATTTTCAGGCCTCGAGTATAGATTTACTCGGGCAGTTGCTGAACACTTTTTGGTTATACAAATCTAAGGACTTCATTTTGACTGCAATGACTTACTTTCAAATCCATTCTGTTTTTAATCAGTACTGATTTGGACTCAAGTTTTTACTTCACTTACTAATTGTCATTTCTCCTCGTGACTAGTTATTAGGGAATTGTGGTTAAATTTCTTGCTGTTGTTTGATTAGTTATGAAGAGACTGTTTGCAAGTAAAAAATGGAGAATTCATGCTGTTTTCGGGTCTTTCGAATTTTATTCTAGTGCAGCTGAGTCCTGAGATTGTTAGCATTCTTTGTGTTCAAATTTAGGTTTGACCGTGATTGGAAAAAGATTGAAGATTTTGTGGGTTCAAAGACTGTGATTCAGGTTTGAGCATGCTGGTTTTCTTCTTTGCAGGCTGTCGGTTTGGGCGTTCAATAACTGGTTATAATTTGTATTTGTAGATACGAAGTCATGCTCAGAAGTACTTTTTGAAGGTTCAAAAGAATGGCACAACTGCACACGTTCCTCCTCCGAGGCCTAAGCGCAAAGCTTTACATCCTTATCCGCAAAAGGCATCCAAAAACAGTTAGGGTCTCACTCATTTATTCATTATGGTACTGCATTTTATTGTAGCTGTAGAATAACAGTATGGCATTCTGTCAATGTTGCAGTTTTATTGCCACTCCCAGCATCGATGGCTTATCATTCCTCAATGGATGTCTGTGCACCTGGATATGCTCCTTGGGATGACACTTCCATGCTAATGAATACTGCAACAAGCGAAATCATGACATTGCAAGACGGATTTACTCTTCATGGAGCTGAAGGTATGCATGCCTCTTTCTTGTTATTTTATTTATAGACTATCTTTAGTGGAACAAGCTTTCCAGCGTTTCTAATGCCGTATAACATTACTGATTCAGATGATCTTGCATCAAAGGGGGCATCGAGGTTAAGTGAGAATAGTGCTGGTGGCTTGGAGAGCCTAAGTAGAACAGTGCCAAGCTCTGATATGCCGAAACAGGGCAAACAAGCACCTGTTCTTCATGGTAATGCTCTGTCATCTAGTCTTATTACGCTTCATGAAAGAAAGGGAACTCTATTTTCGTTACCATTAAAATTTTGTGTTTGCAGGTTTACCGGACTTTGCTGAAGTTTATAGCTTCATTGGGAGTGTCTTTGATCCAGAAACCACAGGTCATGTGCAAAAGCTCAAGGAAATGGATCCTATAAATTTTGAAACTGTAAGTTGAAATCCACATAATGGCAGGATACCCCATATGCTATTGTTTTCTACATTTTAGTGCTCTATTTTATCAAACAGAGGTCAGATTTTCTAGTATAGTTTGGAAGTGTTTCTGTAAACAAACAGTCAATGTGAGGTGTTCTGTTTCTAATTTTGCATCAGAGAGTTTTTCTTGGGTGTACAATGTTAGTTCAGTCTAAATTGTGGTAGGGAAAGTATACCTATTAGAAGTTTATTCTGACATAGAAGTATTATAATCATTCCAAGCCTAAAACTAAACTCATGCATGGTTTATTGGAGTCCGCCTTGTGAGTTCAACGTTCTTGTTTGTTTTACCTCTTCCAGATTACCTACATATCAATATCAAAACTTTTGAAAGGGTAAACACCTTCTCCACAAACTCTTGGTTAGGTTTTCTTCATATGGGGTAAATTCTTATAGAAAAGAAAGGCTGTGGAAATGACTCGTCCCTTGATGTGTATAATCTTCTCATTTCATTCTAGCATTAGCGTTAACACACTTGGTGTTTTTTTGTCTTCTTCCGGAAGTTACAGTACTATTTAAGTGATAAATCACCAAAATGGATCTGATCCGCTAAAGCCTGCAAACACTAATAAACATAGGTCAGAAAGAACGCCGGAGGGGGGTCTCCCGGCGTTCGCTCCGACGCTCAAGTCAAACTTTGTAGTAGGGGAAAGAAGAAGAAAAGAAAGAGTAGTCTTGAGTGAGTAGAAAGAAGTACCTTAGGGTTTCCCCATAGTGTGACTTATATAGACCATGTCTCGTGGTTCTTTTTCCCCTGTTACGTAAGTCCGTGTTATATCCCGGTATTTTGTATCTCAGAATCTCGGTGTTAACCTATTAAGTAGGTCCCGCGTTATATCTCGGTATTTGTATCTCGGAATCTTGGTATTAACCTATTAGAACACCGGAGAGTACGTCATGCTATCATTGTGGTGATGCTAGGTACGGTTTTATTCATAGCTCGATATTGGTATCTCGGAATTTAGGATTTTCGTAAGGTACTTGTTTTTGTATCTCGTCCAATGGTATCTCGGTTACCGATCTGGCATGGTTAAAAACTCGGTTAGCTGGACTTGGTGTCCTCTCATTTTGTCGAGGTTGCTTCGCCCCTGTGATCATATATTATCCATACGTTATCATTAAGCATATTGCATTTTCATTCAGTTAAAAAACTGACCTTTATATAGTTCTGGTTGCCTATTTGATTATTTGTTTTTCTCTTTCATTTGTTTCCAAATGTATGTTTACACAATTGTATTTGATGACTTGCAGGTTCTATTACTGATAAGGAATCTCACTATTAATTTGTCTAGTCCTGATTTTGAGCCAATGGTAAGTGTTAATGCTCCTTAATACAATAGTAGCTCTTAACATCATAGAACCCATTAATGTAAAACATCCTAGTAAAAAAAAAATCTGCGGTAGGACATATTGCGAAACTTTGGTGATGCTAGCATAACATGCTTTCTTATGTTCGACTGATTGGAAGAGCTCCTTTTCATATAGCTGTTGTGATCTCCTTGCATTTGTACTTCAAAGTGTGATTTTTGTTTATCACATGTTCTAAACTATATTAAATGGATATTCTCTTATTTGAAATGACTCCGGTCTAACCCTGGCTAGTTGATATCCTTGGTTGATTCAGCGGAAGGTTCTGTCATCGTATGATACGAATGCCATAACAGTGGGAATTGCTGCTAAGAGCCAAACCAGTGATATATCATGTTGAACTATTTGGACGCTGGTTCCCTAATATAATCTTTCTTCACAGTAAACAGGAGGTGTGGAGCTAGCTTTCTTGGGGCAAAATGAGACAGTTAGAAGTGCATGCTCAGAAATATGTGTAAAGACGAAGAAGCCGTAGAAGAAAGTCGTTTTAATTGATTTGTAAGATCCACCATGGTCTTAATTTGCCGAGACCCACGTAGGTATATACGGTATCTATCAGCATACAAGACTGTTCCTTCAACCAAAAATCTGTATATTTTGTGAGGTTGGCTATTTAACCATTTGTTAAAATAGTAGTAGCATAAGTTTTGATAGTGCTGGTGGTGTGTGACTATAACAACTTCGGCACATATGACTGATAAGTGTTGCCTCCCAAACGTGTTCATGTACTGGGAACCCTTTTTTTTGTTGGGTCATATTTGGCAAACGATATTGATAAAACTCTTGTGATGGGAGATTAGGAATATTTATAGTGAATGAAGGACTCGTTTGAATTTATGTATTGTAAAAATTTAGTATAAATTAATCTCATTGTCGCAAAATATATGTTTGTTTAATGTGGTTTTATAGTAATGTGTTAATTAATTATCCACTTAAATAATGAAGTGACAAAAAATGAAGAGGTGGTTAGGAGAAAGGGTGAATACTTTAGATGTAAAGAAAGAGGCATTTTTTGCCGATCGGGAGGATCAATTTTTTATTTATTATGATCTCGCACAATTTATATTCGAGTTTATTTTGATCATCACAATTGCATACTTGTTTAAAGTAGGTATTAAAGTATGTTTCTCTAGTTCAAACCGCTATCTCGTCATTAGATTATCACTATTTATCTAATGATATATCTCATGTTATACTGTGTGTTTTTTTTTTTAAAATAACATTATACAGTTTCAATGATAGAGCTTGTTTGTACTATTTTTTTTTAATATAAAGATTTAAGTGAGGTTTTGATTCACCATAGATAAGTTAATTACAATGTTACGATGTTACAACCACTATTTAGAACTCTAGAATTGAATCAATCTAAATATTTATTTGTAATTCAGAATTGAATAATTTGATCAAATTGATGAATGGAATTGGAATGTCTCTAAACTGAATAATGGCATAACCCAAATTTTTCATAAGATATGGCCTAAGGGCTTAATGCAGTTCAACACTTGACCCCAAAATCGACATCAACTACCTTCAAACTAAACGATCTGTCGTCTACCATCTCCAAGACACAATAATCAAAATTGATAACACCTACATTTAAATTCAATTCTGGCCTAGGGTTCCGCCAGGCCGCAGAAAAATGCTTCAACACCAGATAGTACACTCTCCGGCGAGACTAGGCCTAACAAATCCAAACTCACCCACTCCCCCCAAATTCCCTACCACCTCCTCCTCATCGTCACAACCACCGCCCCAACAGCAGCAGCAGCATGCTTCGTCCTCCTCCACCTCCTCCGCCCTCCTCCCACTCCTCCCTCCTCTCCGTAGAGCTCAAACACTTCTCCTCCAAATGGCATCCCTAGCCTCCACCATCTTCGAAGTCTCCCCTAACCGCGCTCTCTGGCTCTCCGCTTTCCGCGGCTCATTACCTACATTTCTCTCCTCTCATACTCAATCAATTCCGCCGCTCGAATACACTCCGACTTCCACTAAAGAAGCTCTTACTCTCTTCACTTCCCTCCAAACTCAGCTCTTCGAAGCCGTCGCTGAGCTTCAAGAAATCCTTGACCTACAAGACTCCAGACAGAGACTCGCTCGAGAAATCAAATCTAAAGATTCTGCTCTACTCAACTTCGCTAATAAGCTTAAAGAAGCTGAACGGTTGCTCGACATTCTCGTCGATGATTACTCCGATTATAGAAAATCTAAACGAGCTAAGTCGAAGGACGTTAACCTAGACGACGATGAGGAGGAGGATGATTTTGAAAACGACAATTTGTATGATGTAAGCAGTAGTACTACTATTGCTTCTCAGCTTAATTTGTCTGATATTTTATCTTATGCTCATAGGATCAGCTACACTACTTTTGCACCTCCTGAGTTTGGAGCTGGGAACGCCCCGCTTCGTGGCGCGTTTCCTCCTGCGCCTCAGGATGAGCAAATGAGAGCTTCTCAATTGTATGCTTTTGCTGACCTTGATGTGGGATTGCCTAAGATTGAAACTAAGGAGAAATTTATCGAGCCAATTATTGAACCTCCTCCGCCGCCTCATCCAGCGGAGGCTAATTCACTTGCTAATTTGAGTGGTTTGCTTCCGCCTAATATCACTGTTCCGTCGGGATGGAAACCTGGGATGCCTATTGTGCTCCCAATGGACTTACCCCCGCCGCCTCCTGGATGGAAGCCTGGGGATCCTTTGCCATTGCCTCCATTGGATTCTCTTCCTTTGCCTAGGATGGCTGAGCAACATTTGCAACCTGTTACTGGTCCTCAAGGATTACCTAAGCCACCTGAGACTATACAGGTTCGACATGTGCAGATTGATATTCTTGATCAAGATGACGATAGTAGTGATTATAGTAGTGACGAGGGGAGCTCTGATGATCAAGATTGAGAGGCTTTTGAAAATGCTGGTATGAATGCTAACTATGCTTTTTGTTCAGAATTCTATAATACTTGGCAAAGAGAGTGAATGTTCAAAGTTTAGTTTGATGTCCCCTAACCTTTCCATGTACAAGCTAGGTGGAAATGTCATTATTCTGTTTTCTTCCTGTACTTTACAACGGCTATTAACATAATGCGGTTGCCATATTTTTTACCATCAAATGTTTAATTTGTTTAAATGAAAATCAAACCCTTGCATAAGATTGTAAAGAACGTCTTTATATTGTTGTTGCAGTTGTACATTACTTAACATTTATAGGAGATGACTTAATATGAGTGTACAATAACTTGTAAAGAATTGCTTATATTTGTAGCAAGTCCTGCCTTTTTTGGGGAAAATGAATGTAAAAAATTTCTGCATGAGAGAGAAGATTTTGGATTCCTCTTTCTCAAAATTTGGCTGTGGCTGACCTAAAATCTAATGGATATTTAGGACTTATTTACCCAACTATATGTAAGATTGACGCCTTGATATTTATTTCCATAGAAACTCTACATATCCTGAAAAAATTTATTGATTATTTCTATAGCTTTTACATATTTGTGCTATCATCTCTGTATTTTGTCTATATGGGTTTTTTCTTGCCTCTATCAAAATTGCAACGAGTTATTGTACAAATAATAGGCTCACTTCTAATGGGTTTGATTAGAGTAGCCCTTGAGGTCTATTTATGCAAATCCAGGTTTTGTGCTTGAAACTTCTAATGATATGCATTCTTTACAAGGTTTGTTCATTCTCTTGAGTTTATATTGAGCTGATGAAGCATGTTTTAGAATCATCGTATCCTTAGCAAATGTATTTTCTGTCTTAGTTGAGTGCTTCTTATGAGTCTTAGGTCTAGTATCCTTTGAGCATGTGCAGTAAAATACCGGAGGTTTAATTGGAAAATAGTGATTAACTAATGAGGTTACGCTGACCTTTGCCTCATTTCTATTTGAACCAACTTCCTTTCAGCACTTCCGGTGTCAATATTTTGCTAATGAGATGCAATTATTATCTTAAATGACAAGTTAGCCTACTGATCCAGTTAAGGGTTGTGATCTGCAGATTTGACCACTGAATTATCCTTAATCTAAGGAAAACAGCAACACAATAGTAATTAATAAAGTATCTACTCATGATGGTTGTTGTTTGATCATTTTGTGACATTGTGAGTCATTCATTTTCTTTTAACTTGAATTGATTGCATTACCAATGACATATAGTTCAGGCTAAGCCTTTTTTCATAACTATTTATGGGCTTGCAATTTGATCTGACCATTGAGTTGTATCCTCTATCTTCTAGCCCATATACTCTTAGACCCCACTCCTTGTCTACTAGTGAAGTCCCACTTACCAGTGTTTTCCAGTCGTTTTGTCTCGTGTCTTCATTTTCATCATGTAGAAGCTGTCTTGTCGCAGAAAATTATTTTCTGGTGACACATTCCTTTTATGAATTTTTGTGACAACCAAACAAATCCCTCTTATAGTGGGATCAATAATTTGCAAGAGAGGGCAATAACCCTATCTTCCCTAGGATTGTCCTAGGAAATCATCAGAACTTTAAGCTACAACAATATATTCTACTGTTGTTTAGTATCTTTATTTTCATAATTTCTTACATTTATTGGATTTTATTTTATACAATCATCTTTAGAGAATTAATTCGGCATTTCTTAATTGTAATCAAGATTGTAATCAAATTTGCACTGTTTTGAGGTTCCAATCTTGAACTTATTTGACCAATATTCTTGATTCTCTAATGTTAAATGCAAATGATAGTGCTACAGATCTGTGGATACGAATTTTTCAAGTTGCTTACGTTCATAGGCTCACTCGGTGCAGTGCGCAGACATTATGGAACATTTGTAAGAAGCTTTCTATTGTAATTTGAAAATAGTTTGTTTCTTTCCTTATTTTAATGTCATCCGGAGAATATTGAAACAGAATTTTGCTTGCATAGGTAATTGCTAAAAAATTGTTTTCCTAGCAAATATGTATGCTAAGATATTTGGAATGTCAGTTTTTTTTCCAAAGAAACAAAAAAATCAACAACCTTTAAAATTTAAGGTTCTGAGTCCTGGGTATGGAGCAACTTCATAAATCTTCTAGGAGATTTTTATTGCTTTGACAGGTCTTACCCGGCTCGACCTGAATTAGTTGGGACGATGGCTTCGGGGAGGTACTTGTACCTAGGGGTGTGCATATTTGGGTATAATTGAATTATCCGGCCAAACTGAACTAAAAAATCAATTTGGTTTGGTTTTCAGTTAATTCGGCTCGGTTTTGGTTATTCGGTCTGGTTTTCAGCATGAAATTATTAAATTATCCGAACCAACCGAGTTACTTCTGTAAATGTTTTTACAATTTTAAGGTGTTTTTGTAATTTTTATAGATCTTAGATATCAATTTGCCATCTACATTAGTATTTAATTAAAAACTCGTACAAAATTAATTTACTTAATTTTTATTTTTCACGTTCTTGATAATGAATATTAATGCATTTGGTTATTCGGCCAACCAAAATATTCGACAGAACCAAATAAATATTTTGGTTCAGTTACAATTTTATATATGTAATTCAGTTATGGTTACTGTTATAAAAACAATTGAAGAAATTTGATTACGGTTGATTCAGTTTGGTGGAAATTTTTTGGAGAAATTAAAGAAAAGATAGTTTATGCTTAACTGCTTAAGCATTCTAAATTTGGATATATTCTGCGGAATTTGATAAAACCGACCAAAGTTGTTCCTTAAACTTTGCACTTTTGAGCTAAACATGGTCTATTATTCTATTCTAATTCCCCATCAAATTAAATTCAATACCCAATAACCCAATTCTATCTATTGATTTGAAGTATCCCCACTTGGATTCCTGATTTTAGCAAGCAATGTCTACCAAATTGCACTATTTGCATGCCCAAAATGTCAACCATTGTTGATTGATCAATCAATCCATCAGATGATGTTTTGCTAAAATATTAAGCTAGTCTACTAATCTCATATCATTATTTTCTGTAACATAAATCAAATTATTAATATCTTACTCGTTTAAAGGCTCGTTAAATTCTAAAAAGTTCATTATTAAAGCTCATTAATGTTATTCAGTGAAATATTTTTTTCGTACATGTCGATTATTTTGTAGTATATTTATTTTTGAACATAGATAAGTTTATTTGTATTGTTGGTCATTTTTAATGTAATTGTTTTATGCTGGTGTTTTTAACTTAAGATTTCATTCGAATTAAAGTACATATAATCACGAGCAGCATATGTTTTTCTGTAGTTATTTACATCTAAAATTGTTTGATCTGGTTTATGCAGTTTATGGATATATTTAAGTTTGAAATGAAAATTATAGGTTAATACGTATATTTGACAAAAAGAAAGATAAAGATAAAAATGAGAAAGGACAAAGAAGAAGGAAGGTAGGCCCAAAGAGGTGGGGGCCCATACTTTTAGAGAGAGGTGCAATGCAATAATAGATATTTTGGGAAGACTAGACGACGACGTGTACGGATATTGCCCAATCAGCGCTTTTCTTCTTCAACCTAAGACACCACATGCCTATTTTTATTACTGTTTTATGGATTTTTGTTGTGACCTACATTTTTGGAACAATTTCATGTAAATATGTAATATCCCAGCATTTAGGGTTGTAATAAATTTAAAAATTGCAACTTTCATGAACAAAACAATTTCAAAGATAATCTTTTCACTTTTTTTAAATTAATTTGCACTGTTTTAAATATATCTATTTAAGAGTACATACATTAACTATTATTCAAAATAAAAATTGACTTATGTAAATATATTGGTTAAATTGCAATAAAATACATTAAAATTAAAGTTTAAAAATTAGACTTTTTTTTATTTTTATTCAAAAATTGTAAATATATTTCAATTTGATCAATTTATTTTAAATTTTATAAAAGAGTTGTCGACAGAGATGTTATTTAGTTTGGACAAATTATAATTTTATATTTTATGCCAATTTGGCATTACCACACACAAGATTAAATCGATTTTGAAAAATTGTATAAATTTTCAGCGAATTGATTAAATTGTGATAGAGATATAACTTTTGAAGGTTAATATATATTTCTAAGAAGTCGACAATATTTAGCTTTTTTACATCATTAATCTTAAATTAAACAATCTAATTTAAATTTTTAATATTTATATGTTTAATAATTTGGAATAAATAGTACTTTATTGAAAATGAAATAAATTTAAAAATATTTATTTAATTATATTTTTTTATCACAGATAGAATCTAATTATATTAGTAGTTATTAGTTTTATTTTTAAAACCGGCTTTAAACACTGGTCTAATTGAGTCTCGAAACTGAAATTTCAAAATTACACCGGAGCACTTCAGCTGTTTAAATTGATCCTCAGTCACTTTTAATTATTGAGTGTTTATCCCATGCAATCGTTGCGCCACGTCATTTTCACATCGAGCCAACGAACATTTGCGATAGAGAATTTTTTAATTATTACTTTTTTTTTATTCAATATTCCACATGGCTAATGCACAATTAGTTTGTTGTATGAATGATATGGCGCAACAATTGTGTACAATAATTTTTCTACTTATGTTAACAAGTGTAGAATTTATAGATAGTATTTAATGAAGTAGAATGATATTCCGAGTGCTAAAAATAAATTAAGTAAAAGAAGGTGATAGCTCATATCATATGTCCCATCTTCTTTTTTGATAATTGAAAATTAATTAGTAACAGTAACACATGACTCTCACACTCTTCTTCTCTACTATTACTATTTGTATTTCATCTTCTTCCTCCCCAATTCTTCAAATCCACCGTTATTCACATAACTTACTACACTCTTCTCTAATTCTTCCACCGTCAACAATGGATTCCGGCAACTTCTGCCGGCCCTGATCCCTCTTACCCACCCACTTCTCTCTAGCTCGCTCGCCGGCTGTACTTAAACTTAAGTTAACAAAAAAAAGTAAAAAATAAGCATTAGAATAAGAGATGTTGGATCTTAATCTCTCTGTACTTCTTTCCTCTGATTCTTCCTCTCCTTCTCTTCCTCCGGTGGAGAATTCTGGAAGCTTTAATTCTTCTTCCATAGTCAATGCTGCCGGCGACGAGGATTCTTGCTCTAACGACGTTGTCCAACCCTTTGCTTACTCTTTCAGCATTTTAAACAACGCTGACTGTGATTATGATGATGATAGTGCCGGCGATGGGACCATCCAGCTTTTTCCTGTGGAAGGGCAGTCTTCTGATTCTATTACAAACCAGTGGCTGAACCTGCGCTACAGGGAAATCGCTCCTGCTGAAGTGCCGCAGCATCACCGGCGGCCTCTTCCTCCTCCTCCTGCTCCAGCTCCAGCTCCGGTGAAGAAGAGTAGGCGTGGGCCCAGGTCTAGAAGCTCTCAGTATCGAGGGGTTACGTTTTACCGCAGAACTGGGAGATGGGAATCCCATATTTGGTCAGTTAATTTTGTTATATTAGTCCATAACAATTCATGTTAAGAACATTTTTAGTTATTTCAAGAGTCAATATGGTTTGTGCTTTGTTTTGTTTACTCAGGGACTGTGGCAAACAAGTCTACTTGGGTAAGCCAGTTCTTGAGAAATTATCAAGTTTCATTTTTATTTCCTTAATTGTTGGAGCATTATTTTTATGGATGTACTGGGTGCTGGTTTTTATTCTTGTAGGTGGATTCGACACTGCGCATGCTGCAGCTAGGTAATTCTAGTTACTGGGTCAACTTCTTATTGTGATTAATCTTTGGTTAACATGTGTTGCTTGTTGTGCTTAACTTGGTTCTTGATTTTTATCTTTCAGGGCATATGATCGAGCTGCGATCAAGTTTCGGGGAATTGATGCTGATATCAATTTCAATGTCAGTGACTATGATGAGGATATTAAACAGGTGGAGCTCGTGGAGATTTCAGTGACTGATTTTTTCAATCATTTTTTTTTTGCTGGATTGTTTTTGAGTGTTTGTTTGGGTGCTTTTCAGATGAGTAATTTCACGAAAGAGGAATTTGTGCACATCCTGCGTCGCCAGAGCACAGGATTCTCAAGAGGAAGTTCCAAGTATAGAGGTGTCACACTGCATAAATGTGGGCGATGGGAAGCTCGTATGGGCCAGTTTCTGGGGAAAAAGTAAGAATCTCCTGCTTTGTTTCAAATAAAACTATTGCTGCAACTAATGCAAGTTGTTAGTGTTGCTATTGAATCAATCTATATTATCCTGCTTTAAACTCGTCAAATGATGATTTAAGCACCTGAAATATGCAGGATCGTAATAAGACTATGGCACCTGGTTGTTTATTGGGTTGTATTCTTTGCTTGCCTGCAGGTACATTTATCTTGGGCTATTTGACAATGAGCTAGAAGCTGCAAGGTTTTAATGATCATACTTTGAGTCTTCCTTTTTCTCTATAAGAGATGAAAAGTTGTGAATCTTAGCCGTCTACCTTCTTAATACATGAGGTGCTGCTTTTCTTTGGTATCCAGGGCTTATGACAAGGCTGCCATAAAATGCAATGGGAGGGAAGCAGTCACCAACTTCGAGCCTAGCACGTATGAAGGTGAAATATTGTCCGATGTCAACAATGGAGGTACTCACTGTTACTAAAAGCTGAGTTGATCTTCATCTAAATTTTGAGAGTTGGTTTTTTGTCTAGCAACCTTTGACATTTTAGTTTTGTTATAGATGGCAATCCAATTCTTGACCTGAAGTTGGGAATGGCTCCTCCAGTTACCGCTGGTGGCCAAAAGATAAACACAGAGACGAGTAGCTTTTGTCATCAGAATAGCTGGGATGGCAGGCATATTGACAGGAGACCAATGGTAATACTAATAACATTTTCTGATCTCAGTCTAGCTATGTATTTGTCTATTCTGCAGGGTTCTATTAGTAGCACCATTTTTTCTGGGAATATCATTTTTTCTACTGTTCTTTAGCAGATTTTTAACTCTGTTTCTATAACATTGAAGGATGAGCTTCCGTATGACGCGTCATTGTCATTTCAGCACCCTTCTGTATGGGGTGGCTTGCCTTCCAATTTCTTTCCCATATATAAGGTATTCTTCTCTAATCTAGTTTTCATTTTAAGTAACACCTTTAGTTTTTTGTATGTTCTCTTGGTTCGTTCACGGGAAAGCACTCATATGAATAGATTGTAGCACCATGCATTCAACCTGCACATAGCATCTTACTTAAGCTGTGTTTTTGGCTGCATAACATAAAATAAAAATGAAAGTTGCTGCAATTCTACAACCACAGAGAGCTGAATATGACTATGTTTTATCCACTTGTGTGCAAAATGAAATGATAATTGATAGATATAAAATTTAATTCCTCTTGTTATAACAGGAAAGAGCAATAGAGAGGAGGATGGAAGTGGATCCAGTGCCAAATTGGACAAATTCACTGCCTCTTTTATCTGCTGCAGCATCATCAGGATTCGGATCGTCGATACTTACGGCACCTTCAGCAGCTACTGGCCAATTTCACTTACCAAATTCAACAATTCCCCATCATCATTTTCCTCCTTCCATCACCAATCCCACCAAATTCTCCCATTTTTATTGTAGGAGCTGAAGGTAGCCAGTGGTCAAGTTTTTTTCTTGGATAGAAAAAAGCCATAGCCATGAAAATGTAATCTCAATTGCAATTATGAACAAGAATCATTAGATTCAGCATTTGTGTTTCTTGTAAAGCTCATTGTTAGCGAATTTGGCCTACACATTCTCCATCACAGGCCATAAATTTCATATTACAGCTATCATAGATTTTGTTTTCTTATTTCTTTTCCAACTCCTTGTAGTTCTGTTTTGAGCATTTAGATCTCAAAATTAGTGCAATAAACATGAGCTGAAGATCCAAAATTCGGTCAAATTTGAAACAATTAGCAAAGGTGACATTGATTATGGTAATGTTGTTTTTAGTCAGAAGATCCAATTTGGCCATCGAAATGGTTCAAGTTTTGTTGTATGAGAAAAAGCTGACAAAAAAGTATATAAAAAAATTGGTACTTTTTTTAGCTACAGTTGATTGGTGCATACATTTTATGATATGAAGTACAACAGACTTTTCATGCATCTAATAATCCACACAGTGCCTTTTTTTTTTTCTTTCTCTTCTGCTATTCCAAAAGCCAGACCAGTGCAGAATTTTGTGACCCAAAAATGAAAAAAAATTGTCTTTAATTGATCAAAATGGTCGAAAAATAAATTATTTGACATTGGATCATAAATTTAAAAACCGGATTGACTCTTTACTCAATTTACTTCATACTAAAGAAAGGGCGTTATCCTCATTTTCAAAATCACAATTTCTTTATGAAAGTCCAAATCAGTGAGTCCTTTTTTTCTCATTAGTTTAGTATTTCATTTTCTTTACTAAAAAGAACACGTCTTTCAGATTTGTTACTTTTATTAATGGATATTTTCCTTTTTAATAGATATCATAATATCTTTTATGGGATTTTTGATGTTCAATAACAATTTGCTATTTTCTTCATGTATATGTGGACGCATTAATGGAGCGTAAGTTTGAAATATAACAATAATCTCTTACTAAGACTAATTCAAACATAAAATAGTAAATTTATAGTTTAAAATTATTGAATGGACCAGACGGATCACAAAATTTGCACATTCAAAGATTTCTATCAACGATATTAAAGATTAAAGATATAAGATTCATTTAATTAATATACAAATTATTTTAATAATCTCTTACTGAGACTAATTTAAAGATGAAACAGTAAATTTATAGTTTGAAATCGTTGAATGGACCAGATGAATCACTGAATTTGCACATTCAAAGATCTCTGTCAATGATATTAAAGAATGTGGATATAAGATTTATTGAATTGATTGAATTATTTTTTTGTATTTCTTGAACATATTATTTTATATAAAATATGACTAAATTATATTTTTATTTTCTATTAATTAAATATTTATTATTATTAAAAAAACAGTCATAATTTTATTCTTTATCAAGTTAAAGTTTTTTTTGAAATGGCAGTCTCTAATTAAAAAAAATACTTCATGTACCTAATTGATAAACATTTTAGAAAAAAGAATATTAAATAGTTTTAGTTATCTAGATAATATGAATTAATTTATAAAATAAATCACATTTATTCTTATTTAATGTAATAATAACTTTTTATCTTTCAGGCACCTTTTGGACTGAAGGTTTTTGAAGTATATTAATTTTAAATTCAAAAAATGTGAAATCTCATCATTTAGATAATATAAAATTTATTTAGAGGGATTTTTTAAAATAATAAAATAATACACAATTTATTATGCGTAAAAAATGATGGCTATTAATTTCTCACCTCCTATGTGAAAATCAAATTAAAAATTTTAAAAGATGATGGAATTTCAATATTCAAGATTCTCGTCATTTTTTAGCATATAAAACAATTAATATTTAAAATGACCATGCATTATGCAAAATCTATAAATTTTAATCGTCTAAAATCTATCAACCCAACGTTATTTTTGGTATTTTTTAATTTTTTTTATTCAATGCATCTACTATAATTACTGAGAATAAGAGTATATACGTTAATTATTCGACTAATAAATAACAGCAACAATTCGAAATAACAAAAAGTAAAAATATTGTCTATCAATTTGAGACGTAGAGAATATATTTTACACAAAGCAAACGAATTTCTTTAGAATTTTAGTAAAGCAAGTAATTAAGATATAGTAATATAATAATAAATGCTAATAGTCCTTTTGTTTTGTTGGCAGGGATCTATGCTTTCCATAAGGGATATTGCCTAAAGAGGGGGATACCTTGACCATGTTTTAAAAGATTGCCATTTGTAGGCAGATGCTAAGAACTGACTGTAAGCTATAAAGATGAATAAACTGATGGGTTTAATACTAAGCTCTTACATTCAATAAATCAGCTTTACTCCATTTTGTCCCAGTTTTTAAGGCTCTTACACCTCTTAAGAGTTGGTCTATATTTATGTCAGATGATATCAAAGCCATTTCACTTCATATCTACTTTTACACAAATCTCTTAACTATCCAACAAAAAAAAAGCAAAAAACTATCAAAAACATTCTTAATAATCCAAAAAGAATCATAAAAGCCATTAATCTCTTAATCCAACAATCTTGTTCCTAGTCTACAAGTGGAATGCTCCATGTTCTTGTTAATGCAAAGGAGATTCCTTTCTTTTGAGACCATTTCTTTGTTCAAGAAGATGTCTGTTCTAAAAACAGCAAAAACATGTTAATCAAATGGTTGTTAAGGTTGATTAGTTCATCTCATTTAATGATGTTTTTACAAATGCTATATCTAAGCATGTCAAATCAATTAAACAACCAAATGAAAGAATACTCCTTTCTAACCACAACTTAATTTCTGTTAGGAGTATAACAGCAGATGTTCATTTTGTCCTATAAATTTGATATAAAAGATCAATTAAATTTCATGGCTTCAAAAAACACTTTGAACTTGGAGAGATTGTTAAGTAGACCGAGTCAGTCACGTCATTCATAGACTAAACTAATTATATTATAACACATCATTAAAATGATGGTAAAATTATAATATTATTTAAAATCTAATTACATTTATTTTACATTTATTACAATTTTACTATCATTTTAATGAGATGTTATAATATAATTGGCTTAATTTACGGATGACGTGATAGACAAATTCTACCTAAGATTTTTTTTTAACTTGATATTTTAACTTGTTTTAACTTTTTAGATGAAGTGTCAAAAAAATATTTGGAAAATTACATACTAATTGGAACTAAAGAGACAAAAAAATTATTGGACAATTTAAAGTTAAAAATATTATTAAACAATTTGAAGTTGACAGAGTAAAACGTCAAATAAACCAATTTATGAGGTAAAATGAACTTCTATTGGAAGTAGAACCAAATCCATTGACTTCTTTAGCTATTTGATTCGAAATTGATTTAAACAAATCGAGGTCGAGTTTGAACTACAGCTACTTGAGTCATGTTCAAGCATTAAGATACTCAAATCTACAAACTTAATCAAATTTTAATTAATTATTTTTCATTCTTTATACTTGTATAAAATAAAATAAAATCCTCATTTTATACTAATTTTTAAGTTTTGAATATTTATACAATACTTTCAGCCAATTCTAACTCTGATCTCCATTATTTAACCGACCTCAAACTCGAACTTCTAAAATAGGATTTGACTGTAATCAAGTGGAGTTTCAAATTTTAAAATTGAATCCATCTCGACCTTGACACGATATCATAAGATGACACCCCCAGTTTCTATCAATCGATCAGTACCTTCAACCGATACTACAGCACTGTACTACTGTTGAATTCCAACTCTAAGCTATTCCGTTCCCTCCCACTATAAGAAACAGAATTACAAAACGCCGTTCTATTACCAAGTTTCAAGTGACATAAATTGCTAGCAATTCTCAAGGAAAGATGCATCTCAAATAACAAATATCAATCATATACTATATTTCTGTTTTTCTATTGTACTTAATAACAGAAGACCAAAGTAAAACTAACCAAAACTCGATGATGCAAAACCACGAGGCTTAGACATATAAAACACAAGCAAAAGCTGATTAATACCATTACGATATTTCATTCTCATGAAGTTGATGTATTCTTATATTTCTACAAACAGCAACAGATTCCACTGATTTAACACTTGTCTAAACTAGGTGGCTCCGACTGAATTCTACCTCATGCCTACTTGTCAAGTAATGAGGACGTTCAACCTCTATCAATGGACGATTACGACAGGATTTACTGCATCGCTATAGCAAAATGCCCCAACTATATTTGCCAAAACCGGTATTCTTGGTCCAGCTAACCTGCACATACAATACAAACACCACTTAATCGTCTATTTCGAGTTAATTTGCATGGAAAGTGCAAGCTTTCATAAGATAATAATACATAATATCAAGTAATGAATAATTATTTTCTGCAACAATTAAAAAGAGTAACCAAGGAACTGAGGCATAATAAGCTTGTTTATCACTTTTTCAGAGCTATGTAAACAAAGAAAGGAAGAGGATGTAGCTTACCTGGTGGTTTCCAACAGAGCAATGTGCAAGAAATCCGATTTCATTCAAAACAAGGTCAGCCGAGCCATTTACAGTCGCATCCTCCATAGTCTATTCAAGCATCAAGGACCTTCAACTTCAGTAAAAGAAAGTTACAGGGCAAATCCTCTATTGTATAGATTGCTGGAACTGGACATCTGATATCTCAAATCCTCGTGACTAGGAATAACTTTGTTGAATCCCAGCCTCCCATTCATGAGATATTCTGGTGTACCCAAATTATTGACACTCTTGATTTCATCCCAACTACCCCAACGGCCACTTGACATATGTACATTCCTAACTTGTTGAGCTGTCATTTGTGCAAATGGAGATGGATTGTTGGGAGGGGATTGGCACATAAACATTGATGGAATATTGTAAGCATCATTTGGGGGAGAAGAGAATCTACTCATGTGATCTGATAACCTATGGTTCTGCTTGACAGAAACTTGCTGCTGCATCAGCAACTGAAGCTCTCTATCATGACTTAACGGACTAAGATGTGATGATAAAGCTGGCCTCATGTCAAAGCCTGAATTATTCATCCTTGCTGCGAGTAGCCCATCACCAACTTCCATAGTTGCAGGATCAAAGAACTCAACATCAGCAGAGCCACCAAATTTCCTAGAGGAAAGTGCAGAATTGTGTGGGATGTAGTTTGCTGCAGGTTCACAAATATTTTAGAATTTTCCAATTAAATACATGCACAAACCATCATACACCGTAAATAACAAACCTTCATAGTTCAATGCCCCATTACTAGGAAAACCCGGTGGTACAGCTCTGCTTGAAATGGAAAATCCTGGTGGAGACGTTGGAGCTTTAGAAACTGCAACAGAGCAATACAAAAGCTTGAAAATGTTAATAACATATACATGAACAGTGATGGGTCTTGCCTGAGAAATCATAGTGCATAAATCCTCTAACAGAAGGTGCCTTTTTCTAGTCCTACTTTTTGTTGAATAGATGTTCTTTCCTCAATATACGGTTTAACCTTTTATTTCCCCCCCCCCCCCCCTTTTATTTTTTCTAAGAAACTTGTATATATCAACTCAGGCACTTTGATATTCACAGAACTAAATGAAATTCAGCGAACCATACTGCACTAACGGATTTCACCAAAGTAAGAAAGAGAATGTTATTGCAAGAAAGATGAAAGGGAAAAGAAAAGAAAGTACATCAGATAGCAACTGACCTGGGAATGTAGAAGCTGCAAAAGGATGACTGCTGAGTAAACTATTTGATTCCACAAAACTATGGTTTGAAGAAATATCACGATATTTGTTGTCCGTGCCAAGAAACTTGCTCTCATTAGAATGATGAGGAGCAGAAGTACCAATTACCTTTGCAGGCCATTGCCCCAGATTAGACCCCTGATCAATGAAATCATCATGTCTGGCAAAAGAGAACCTCGACTGACTGCTATCTTGTGCTTTTCTTATACTTGGCAATTTCAATTTACTGTGTTGTTTATCAGTTTCACTCAACAACTTGACTAAGCTCTGAGGCGACGTCAATGTATCTTCCCATGAATCCATATCCAAAGACAGAATACTAGATATAATGCTGTTTTCCCCTATATCCATAGAAGCCTTTCTGTCAGAACTAACTTTAGCATTATCACATCCTTCCATGTACACATCAGACAAGATACTGGAATAATCACAAGTCCTGTGCACTTTTGAATGGCTACTAAGTTGGTTATCAAAGAACCCACTAGACGGTACTGTCATGCCAGATCTCGGTGGTAATGCAGCATCATTGCATATAATTGGTCCAGTGCTTTGATGTGCATCATTTGTGCTGCTATCATTTATCTCACCTTGCTGCCAAGAACGATAGCTTAAATGTGCCAAATTCTGTTTTGAAGGAAATAAACAAGACGTAGATGGTAGATTATCAGTGTCTCCAGAACATTTGAGCTGCTGATCATCAAACCTTAACAAATCCTCAACAATTGAGCTTTTCCTCAATGCTGGTGAGGCTGAAGACTCAATAGGTATGTTGACATCCTGGTGTGAGCTGTGAGTTGTGGGCAAGTTATGGTTGTAAAACGAATTTTCTGGAATAGTAGAACTAGAGTTCTCATCATTAGGATGGCTAGCCGTGCTAATTGATGATATTGACGAGCATAATCCAGGAAAGTCTCCATCATCAGCTTGAAAATCTTCATCTTCATTCACAGTTGCAGGAGAAGATGGACTAGCAAGTCCTAAACCCCAACTGCCAGTAGATGGTATGGCAATATCACAACTTTGTTCTGCTAATTCGTTTTTTACATTATAAAATCCTTTTGGGCTCACAACTTCACACGCGAGAATTTGAGACCCGCTTGATGTTTCAGGCTTATGATTTCCAGCTGAACTTGACAAACATGCAGCTGGAGCTACATTGGAAGAGACTCGCATCACCCTGATAACAATTTAAAAAAAAAACAGAAAACAATTAAGAGATGACAACCAATCGAGATGCATTTTATAAACCACTTATCACTAAATCTTATACCATGAGGCTGCTGCAGGAAGTATTTTAGATTTTTCAGTACCACCATCGGCACAAGATTCACTGTCAGAGCTCACAACAGTCTGTAGCAACGATAAAGAAAAATATATTAGTTGCAAAGAACTGCACAAATGTATGTCCCAAAATGTATAATACCAACATATCAAGTTCGTTAAAACATCACCAGATTCCAAATTCATTTTTTCCCGCATATCAAGGCAACAACAATCCTTATGCGGATTGGATTATATCTTACCAAGATTATCCAGAATTAAATCACAAGTAATGACTATATGTTCTGAAAGAAATATACATAAAATGAAGTCTTACATTTAAAGAGCTTTTACAATCGAGTAAAGCTGTCGGTAATACATTTCTATCATCATAGTCATCTGTAGGGGATGGTAGCATATTTCCCGCACGTCGATGCAAATTATTTGTTGCACCAATATTTTGTGGAACTTTACTCCTTTAACAGCAAAGTATATTGTTTCAAATTAGATAAATTTAAATTGGTAAGGTCCTAAGACAAACTTAATGCCAATTAACAAACAAATAAGAATATGCTAATACCTTGTAAAAGCAGAAACTAAATCATCTTTTGTAAAACTGTCTTCCTGAGTGCCAAACTCATGCAAATACAAGCAATCTGGGATGCTGCAAGGCTGGATCAAGAGAATTAAAACAACATCAGCGGCGGCTGTACCCTTGGTTTCCAAACTTAACAAAAACAACAGTGAGTATTCTGAAGTTCTGCTTATTCATAAAAACATTTTCCATGAAACATTCCAACATCTACTAATGCCATGAAACAATTGAAATATCAAAGCTAATACTAGCTCTTTTCCAGATCCTAGAAGGAACAAAAGATTTTATCTTTATCATTCTTTGGAACTCCTAATCTCCAGTTTGCTCATAAGCATGGGAATAGGTGAAGGTTGGAAGAATTTTCCGGGTGTGGAGGTCTGTCCACAAGATTGAGCATACATACCAAGTTTCTAAGCCATGAATGACAGTACTTGGTGGTTCCAAAGCATGCCCTGCAAATATAACGTATAGTTAACTATCAAATAATATTTGAGAATATCAAATCTAAGGAAAAACAAATGAAAAATTGAACGCAGAATGCTCCAAACCAAGAAAAGGAAAAACAAATGTTTATGCTTCATAGATATGAAAATATGAAACTAAGGTTAAAAATTAAAGTAAAACTGGCACTCTCCCCAATATAATTTAAGTTAAACTACTGAAAACATTTTCTTTTGGACTGGAACTTCTCTTATGTAGCATCAAATCATAAGAGACTTTATATGTGCTATTATAGTGTAATTCTACAAAGCAAACTAGAAAAACAATAAAATTCACGTGCCCAATTAATTATAAGAAATAAAAGAAATGACACCTCTGCTTTATTGCAATATAAATGACATGTAAAATTGTTATAAAGTAATATCCAATAGAAGTAATCTTCAAATGCAAAATAAAATTCATTTAGGTCCAGCTAACTACCATAAGATCCTTATATACTGCATTCCTTAAATGTTTCCCGAACAATAAAATAATTAAAGATTTGTCCCTGTCAGTGTCAAGAACAATAATGTGCTTACCTTAAAGGTCTACCTTCTAAGACAAAACTGTGCACTGACTGAATACAACGAACAGCATCATCCTCTTTCGAATATGTTATATACCTGAATACGAAAAAAAGAAAACCACTTTATATGACAGCACACCTCGCGTGAGACTCGTCCCACATAAGAGAGTTAGTGTGTGAAATGGGGTGCAGAGAATATTAAAAAATGACGACAGATGTCTAAGACACTTACACGCAACAGCTGTTGTTTGAAGAATGCTGAATAGCCCCAGTTGAAGTTTTAGAAATAGACACCTTCAATACCTTTCCATATTGGCCAAAGTATTCTTTTCGTTGAAGAAGCTGATGGAAATCAATAAGAAGATTTTCTGATCAGATCGAAAAGGATAGCGGAATAAAAAGTAAAGCAGGTATAAGACACGAAGGCAACAAGGTAGATTTGATGATGACATGTTCAAACTGCCACTTACAGCTTCATCAGCAAGGTTCAGAGGCAATCCAATTATGTACACAAGATTCCGCTGAATAACTCTAACGTTGGTGAGATGCATCCTTCCTTCAGGTTGTTTTGGCTTTGCCTTCTGTGATTTTACTTTTCTCTCAGAATTTATTTCAGCAACGAGTCTGTGAAATAAATATTGCATTATAATAGTGACCATCAACAACTCATCATACAAAACAGAAAATTAACAAGGGATGCACATCTAGGAAAAAGAGCCAGCACCTTTCACAGTTAGCAGCCATCCCAACTATTCTTTCTTTGTCATAACTTGAGCGACATGCTGGGCACAGACCCTCAGTTTTCTCCTTTTCAGCCATTTCCATGATATGATTCCAGCACCAAACACAAATCTGTCAAAATACATAAAAACATGTCAACACACAGCCAAGCAAGATGCATCTTCAAGACAAAACTAACTGTTGGTAAAATTACTACAAAAAATGTAGAAAATAAAGTTTAAAACTAAAACCTCATAACCACATTGGCACGGCTTCAATTGTTGATCAGTCAAATCCATCTCCTCGGTGCACAACGGGCACACTTTGTCCCCCTTATCACTCATGATTGCCTAAACATTCAGCAGCAAAGATAGAACAAATCACATTCACATTTGGATAAACAATATTTTCAGTTTGCTATTTTATTCTATTTCGCCAGACGTAACACTAATCCCTATCCTTCACAACACTGACGCAAATGCAACAACAAAATTTGGAAGTGCTTAACATCTAAAAATTAACTAAAACAAAAACAGACTAAAAAACCACAGTTAAATTAAATCTTAACACAAACAGTAAAACTATCAGCAGCATAAATTCAATAATCTAAAGTAGAATTTACCGGAAAAAAACCTTATAATCAGTATTCATCTACATAAACTGAATTACACTATGCAGTGAACAATTCAAATAAACAGAAACGAAATTCGGAAAGCTATACCTAAAAAATTAAACTCGAAACGAAATTAAAAGCAAAAACCAGAAGTCGTCTCTCTCTCTCTATCTCTCTCAAATTCTCCAACAGAAGCCAAACAGCACAGTGTCAGTCGTACATTTAGTAGAAATAAAATAAAAAAGTTAACCTAATGGATCCAGCAAAATTGAGATGACATAAACAGTAAAGCAAACGAATAAATCTGAAGAAATCAAAACAAAATCTGTGAAGCTAAAAACAGGATCCGAAGAGAGAAATGGAGTTGAATGTTAGATTTGAAAATTAAGGGGAAAGTAAAACTTACAGTGAGAAAATGAGAGAATCTGAAGAGATGGGGAAACGGAGGTTTTGGTTGGATAATAATAGAAGGCCACAGAGTAGTGCGAGGAGTAGAAAAGTGGTGAGGTAGTAATTACAAAATCCCTTTTTTTAATAAATACAAAAAAGGATTTATTGTTTATAATCATATGAGATGATGATGGATAGATGGATGGATGTGTTTGTTGTGGACTCAAACTCAACTTCCATCATAAGCCCATCCAATGCACCATGTTAACGGGCTTATTGGGTAAGGCCCATAGGGGCTTAACGCCACATAAGATTGGATGAGTGAGCCCAGTTACTCAAAAATGATTCATTCCATTTGCCTTGTGCAATCGGTCGGTCTGGTGAGTTTCGGTAACCGAACCAAAAAACTAAGGTTGAAAATCGGAATCGGAATAGAAATGGGAGGAGAAGAAATGGAAATGGAAATGGAAATGAAAATGATTGTTTTCATTTTTTGTTTGATTCAAAATTAGTGTATAAATGGAATTAGGTAAAATTAAATTAAAAAAATATTTATTATTTATTGAAAAAAAATATATTTTTTAAAATATTTTCTCACTACCACTATATAAGGAGTTTGAAATATGTCTAAACACAATTCACAATAAATACAATTATTCTCCTTTAAGCCTAAACTGACTTTACTATCGGAGAACTAATCGGACAAACCGTCCGATCAGCCATCTATCTTCTTTTACAAGTTAAACGCCGTCGAGATGTCCAAATCCACTAAGAAGTTATTAGATGAACAAGTAAAAGCAAGTGAAGCATCTCTAGTATAAAAAAAAAATTAAAAATTATATTATTTCATGAATACAACTTCTTGATAATTATTTTTTGGTTTAATATTAAGTTGATATTTTTTTAAACTGAACTAAAATAAATTTTTTTATATCGAGTAACTGTGAAGTTTATTTAGTTATTTTTTATAATATAATATTAATTTAAATCTACGAATGTGGATGCTTTAAAATATATTTTATACTTTTTATAATTTTTTTATACAAATTCAATAAATTGATAATTATTATAATTAATAAATATTTGATTCATCATGTATATTAATTATTAGAGTGTTGACTGTATGTTCAAACCACATTGACCGAACAAAAAATATCGTAGGTTCAGTTAAAAACAAAACCTTTTTTTATTTTCTTAAATCAAAAAAAATTGACAAATTCTTTCATATATGCTATTAGTACATTTAAATTATTCTCCTTAATTGCTACCGGTATGATTAATACATTTTGATGGAGTCTAATAGCTTATTTTATTGAAATTTAAGCAGTTCAAGATAGGGAATAGAATCAGGAAACTGTTAAGTGGGAGAAATACTTGCGTGAATCTAGTTCATCAGGCATGATTACACAGACTATCCATAAAATTAGATGCTCTTTATTAATTGAATATGACATTTAATTACGTCATATATCATGCATTCAATGAATGATCAATAAATACGTGGCGACAAGATTCACATAAGAACTATCGTTGAGTGGAGAAAAAGAAGGGCTAATTTAGCTGCCATCAGATAAGGCTCTTTTGTACGATCTATTCCTTCATCCCCTTGTTGAAAAATATGGTGCAATGAATATGATAATTTTCTAGCAAAATTTAGCTATGTTCCTCCATATGTAATTGCTACATCTTTTATTTAGCTCATGATGAGGATGTATTATTTGAGATTCCTTAATTTCTAGGAATTAGTCACTTCAACAGTATTCGACAGTTCTACGATTATTATGCAGAAACTCATTTGAAGCTCTCAAATTTGTGGTGAGCAAACATTTTTTATATCCATCTACATGTTGCATCATCTTATTATATATTTTTCTTTTTTATATTCAGATTTCTTTAATGCTGAATGAAGGAACAGATATTGAGTAATTGCAGCATGATTTTGTTGGTTAGTGATCAGTAAAGCGGCTGTGCTATCGCAATCACTATTTTCTTAAAACTTTGCCGTATATATTCACGAATATGTGTTATCAAAATTTCAATGAAATTCAAATAAATTTGTGGTGTTTCTTTGTCTTAATTCCTAAACTTTTTTATAAAACAATCTAGGTTTACACAAAAGATCAAATGAACGCATCTTGTCCAAACAGATCGAACCTGAGAGAGTTCATATTTCTTTAGGATCCACTCAAGCGTTTAGAAATTGGTGGCATAGGTAAAAGGGAACGAGGAGGCAACCCTCCTAACTTTTAGCCCAGTTACAATTGCATAATTTATACAAAATAGTCTCAGCTGGAGCCCATCAAAAGTTACATTCCCCTGTCAAGACATTATCTAAAATTAGAAATGTTAATATGGATTATGATTCGTTTAGCACGAAACATCATGGTTTAGAATCGAGGCCAAGCGTGTTAGTACTTTTGACTTATGCAAATCTATTTAATCCATTTATGACATGATTTAAAATATGTCATGTTGTGTCAACTAGATGTAACACGTTATTAAAAATATGCTAAATCTACCGTATTTATTTATAATTGACTCATTCTGACGAAAAGTTAATATATGACCTATATTTGATCCATATAAATAGTTAAACAGAATGTGATACTGTTTATATGAATATATTCTATCCAAATTTAATGAACGTGTTAGATAAATTGTGTTATTATAATCCATAATCGATCCATATAACATTAAACCGATTATACGAAATTGGCACACAGTCAATTTAATTTTGTTGGTATCGTACGTAATTGTGTTGACTCCATTATTAAAATGATATTCATTTAACCCTAATTATATCTGAATTGATACGTGCATAAAAATATGAGTTAATGTCATAAAAATTTACCAACTCTACATGTTTTCTCATTTTAATCGCGTTATTTAAAAATTGTCATTTTCATTCACGAACTAGTAATTTTTCTCAAATACATACATCATTCAAAAATCCGGTGAAAACTGTTGAGTTGGCAACCAGATTGACATCCATAACGAATCGGATAGTGTCAGCAATTTTCGTCGAATTTTTGAATGGTGTTTGAATTTGAGAAAAATTTATAGTTTCTGTATAAAAATGACAATTTTTAAGCGGTTTGATTAAAATAAAAAAACGTGTGAAGTTGATGATATTACCTCCAAAAATTTCCACCAACCCGGTTGTACATCTTATCTAAAACGGGTTCATATGCTTTTGTTATGTAGTGATTGTTGGATTCTTCTTTGTTTTGTTTTTGCATGGTATGCTTACAATTAGGTATTGGAGTAGGTGCAAAATATCTTAAATTCATACGTTATTGCCAAACAATATTAATAGCCACTACCATTATTTTGTATCTTTTCTAATTCTGTACAAACATACAACTAGATATAAATTATATAATATAGTTAGTGCTGGTCAGATCTTCAAAGACTTCAACACTAAGAAAAAGCTCATGTGTTATGTTTTACCATATAAAATTTAAGTTTTTTAAAAAAGGAAACTCAAATAATTGAGAATACCAATCTGTAACATTTGATTCCACCAGGAAGTGTAAATGGTAAAGAGAAAAAGTGTAAGCATTAAAAAACCAACAAGAGATTATCTTTTTAAAAAGTTAGGACAAAGCTATCTTTGATAAAAGGTAATGTATTGTAGGCCTTAAAACAATTCCATCAAAAAAGCATATATATCTTGTTCAACTTCAAAGTTTGTTAAAGTGAACTGAAATTATGCATTTGTATTTTACAAAAAATAATAACTATGCATTTCTATGTAGGGCTACAAAAAAATAATAACTATGCACTTCTATGTAGGGCTGTGCAAAATCGCACCAGACCGTAACATTAAACCGAACCGAATTAGAGTTGTAATTATAATACAGTTATTTAATAAACATTGGTTGGTTCGATTAGTAATTATATAAAAGTTCAGTATTTGGTTTAGGTATTTTAAAAATTGAAATAACATAAAAATCAATTAAAAGTAAAATATTTTTTTAAAATAATAATATTACATATATTTTTTTAAAAAATTAATATATATTTCTTAATTATAATTGACTCATACAAAAATAAATTTCACAAAATGGATAAATGTACTATAGATACGTATAGAAAATTATTTAATAATGATTTTAATGTTTAAATTAATTTTAAGATAAAAAAATAAAAGTAAAATATGAAAAGTTGGTTTCTTAACCGAATCAAACTGAAATTTAATAGATTTTATGTAGTCCGAATTTATTAGTCAGTTGAAAATCGAACAATTTTTAATTGGTCATTTTCAACCGGTTTCACACCGAACCGAACAGATTAATGCAAAGAACTAATTATATGAGGAAAGGCTTTCATCACATTCACAGAAAAAGACTTCTTTCTGTTTAAAACAACTCTTCCATATGTTTTTCCTTCTTACATTAGTTTTTATGCATTTCCATTGAACTAGGTTCTTTTTTCTTCTAATTATTTCAACTTCAAAATTGATTTCATCGGTATAAACCAGAAATGGAAAAATTCTTATATAAACTTTATTAATCATGCCATATGTGAATAGACATAATTATTAAAATAATTCTTTAATAAACTCTATTCATCACACCGTTTGTAATTTTATAATAATTATTTTATAATTTCAAGTTTTAATTATGTAAAATTATTTAGTTCATATATAACATACTCTCTCCGTTCTAATATAAATTTTCACTTTTCTTTCCAAATAATTCATTTTTAATAAACACAACTTTTAAAATTATTTTTTATATATTTTTATTTAATACTCTAATATTTATGTCCTTATCTAAAAACAATGAACCTAGTCATTAATATTTAATAAAAATATAATAAATTAGTTTGTAAAAATTTAAAATATTATTTATTTATTTTTAAACTGCGTGATTTTTTATAGTAAAATGAATTACTATTTTAAGCATATAAAATAGTAGAATCAATTCAATTTTGATTTTAATTGAATGTAGTAACTAGCATTTGCCATTTGCAAATCTATCGAACCACGTGCTGTTAGAGAAGTGATTAGTTCCTTAATCAAGATGAACAGCAAATGGAACACTTTACAACTAGATTTACGTATCCAAGTCAACATACACTTTGCTAAAATTTCTTGAATCTTAATTATGGAAACAGTTTTCATAAATACTTAATCATTAATCAATCAAAGATAGAAGAAAACTGTAGACTTGGAGTTCTATTTATGTTCCTACCATAAGGGTTACCAAACTATTTAAAATATCTTACCTAAAATACTCTCTTTTATTGGTAATTTTCAACCAAAATAATTGATTTTTAAAAGTCATGAAAAAATAATAATTAAAATTTGACGCGGAGAATATATTTAATAATTATCTCTTGATTTTTAGTCCAATTTGATTGAAATTAAAAAGTAATTACAATTAATCTGACTTTATAAAGTTAAAATATAATATCAATTTTTTTTATATGGTGTTAGATTGAATATAAAATTAATGATTAAAATAATTTATCATCCATAAAAATAACAAATTAAATAAAGACCTTGAATATTTTTTTCTATTCATCTTATTTTGTGTATTTTAAATAATATTATTTTAAACTAAAGGCTCATATGAGTTGGTAAGACGCTCTCCTAATTTAAGTGAGGTCGTGGTTTCAAACAGTATTCATGTATGTAACCGTTTAAAGTTTAAGGCCAGAGTCTATATCTCGTAAAAGACCTACATTACTAAAATAATAATTAATTTGAATATAAATAATTTAAAAGTCTCATCTCATAATTGAGACCTGTTTAGAAAATCCAATAGAACATGTAACAAAGTGTATTTGGATAGAGACCATTTGATGATGGGTGAAAATGGAAAGTAAACTAGTAAAGTGATGTAATAAGTAGTGGTGTGTATCGGTCGTTTCGGCGATTGAATTAAACCGAACGAAAATAACCGAAACCGAATTAGTATAATTTCCTATAACCAAACTATGACCAAATTATTTTTAAATCGAATCGTAACCATACTGAAATAATATTTCAGTTCGGTCAATAACCAAATTTTATTAAAATTAATTATTAAAAATTTAAAAATATAGTTAATATATAACTTCAAATGCAATTAAGTCTAAAATTCTAAAAAATATAAAAATACCTCAATTTTTTTGTAAAAATTACAAAAATAACATAATTTATTTATATAGTTCGGTTAATTCGGTCGGTTTGGTTAATTCAGAATTTTATATTAAAAATCAAAATAAACAATTTTTAAAATTTATATTCATAACCAAATCAAATTAACCGAAATAAAAACTTCAATTTATCCGGTCCGTTAATTCGATTATACCCGAACACTGCACACGTGACCCCAGTAATAAGGTAAGGTAAAAAGCAGTAGTAGTAGTAGAGAGTAGGGCCCACTGAGTGCATCTTCACCGTTCATCATTCATCATCACACTGGTAAAAAATTACAACCTGTGATGAAGTGAGTAACAGTAACACTACCCTCCATAATATGACTTCATTGGGTATGCGATTGATTAATGAAAGACTCCATAGCTTACCCAACTCTCTTTGTTTTCCCTTTCTCTCTCCAAATCAAAACAGACTAACAAACATTTACCATTTCAATAATCTATTATTATTTTAAAAAATAAGCAAGAAACCAAATAAAGTTGGTTTCTTTTCATTTTGTTTGGTTCAAATTTTGTATATAGCTTCTCTTTTTTGTTTTCACTCCTCACTCAGTGGGCTTCGCTGGACATCAACTTTATCCCACACTCTCTCAACTTTCCTTCTTCTTCTTCCTTTTTCTTCTTGTTTCTTTATCACCATTTGTGTTTTATGCTCTCGTTCCTCTGAAAAACAGTGTGGTTCATCACACTTTTGAATGAAAGATGGAGACTTGCCTTCTCCAATTCTTTCTCCTTTTTTCCTTTCTGCTTCTTCTTCTTCAACCCTCTTCAGCTCAGATGCCAGGTGCTCACTCTCTCTCTCTCTCTCCATACGTTTCATTTTTGTATTTGTTTGTATTTGCTTCTCGTTCTTCTTTTGTTTTTGCTTTTTCTAATGGGTGGTGTTCAAAGTAACTTTGTTTTGTTTTTCTTTGGTGTTTCTCAAGACGTTTTTTTTGGGTTTTTGTTGCTACTCAGGTGGAATGCTAATTTAAAATGATGATAAAATAGAAATATCTTTACTTTCTAATTTAGTGCTTTCCGGGTTTCTCTCCAATTTGTTGTTACTTGTTGTGTCATTGTTATCCAATTTGGGTTTTAAAAATAATCTGTTTTTTAATTGTTTTCACTAATATGAGCAGCATTACTATGTAAGGGTGAAAGGAGATTTATTTGTTCAGTTTTGTGTTTTTCTTTGTTGACAAACACTAGAAACAAGTACAGTTTCTTCTCGAGTTACATGATGCTGTCTAAAACTTGTAGTTGTTCATCTCCATTGTTGCTTTCGAGTAGTAAAATTAATCCTTACTTATACTCAGTAATTCGCGTAATGTTGAGTTATTTGGATGTGGATTCATGTTTTGTTGATTTTTTTGAGAAGCAAAGTAGCAGCTGGCATATACAAATTGAATTGTTATTCATTTTCTTGAAAATTAGCATATTTAACCATATTTGCATATTCTGATGCTATGTGTGGACACTTCATTCGATCAGTGTTCATTCCAGAAACGTGTCGGACACTTGGCGTTTCGGACAAGAAACTTCATTTTTAACATATGACACCTTAAAATAATACCGTTTCACTGTGTCCATGTCCCGGTATCCCGTTTCCCCGTGTCCGTGCTACCCACTGAAAACTAATGAAGCTATTTAAAACTGAAATTTGCTGGTAACATTATGACTAGAATAGCTTTTTTATTTGGCAACTATCGCTTCTTACTATAGTTTCCATTCTTTACAACAAGTTTCTAATCGATAATTAAAATCTTACTTCCTCTACGAACAATGATGTGAACCTTTGAAAACAGGTTTTGTGAGTTTGAACTGTGGAGGCAAAACAGATTTCATTGATGAACTTGGGTTGGTGTGGACTGCGGATGATAATTTGATTTTTGGAGAACCGGCAATAATATCCGTTGCAAATGAGACAAGGAAGCAATATAAGACACTGAGACATTTCCCCGCGGATTCCAGAAAGTATTGTTATACTTTGGGTGTCACAAGTAGGACAAGGTATCTTTTAAGAGCAACATTCTTGTATGGAAACTTTGACAACAATAATGTCTATCCCAAGTTTGATGTTTCTGTTGGAGCAACTCATTGGTCCACGATTGTAATTTCTGATGCTAATACCATAGAGTCTATAGAAATGATATTTCTGGCTTCAGGTCCTACAGTTAGTATGTGCTTATCCAATGCTACAACAGGGCAGCCGTTCATATCTACTCTTGAGCTTCGACAGTTCAATGGTTCAATGTATTATACGTCATTCGAAAACCAGTTTTATCTAAGTGTCTCTGCAAGAATCAATTTTGGTGCAGTTAGTGAAGCTCCGGTTAGGTATGTACAAATATCTGGTTGAAGATGCAGTTCATCCTGAATTTATGTTTATCTGAATGTTTGTTCAAATAATAGGCCATCATTTGTAGTTAACCAAATTGATTTGACATCTGCCTTTGCCGCTTATGATTTAAAAGCTCAACTAGGAAATTTATAGCAGTACATCTGCACTTAAGATATTTAGTTTTAACGAAAAATCTGCTATTGAGAGAGAAAAATAAGACTGTTTTGTTTTTCAGATATCCTGATGATCCATTTGATAGAATATGGGAATCCGACTCTATTAAGAAAGCAAATTACCTTGTTGATGTTGCTGTTGGTACTGTGAAAATATCAACTAACATGCCAATAGATATCAGTAATGATGAAAGGCCTCCCGAGAAAGTAATGCAGACTGCTGTAGTTGGAATGAATGGATCACTAACCTATCGGTTGAACTTGGATGGTTTTCCTGGTTTTGGGTGGGCAGCGACGTACTTTGCAGAAATTGAAAATTTGGCTCCTGATGAGTCCAGGAAATTCAGGCTAATACTCCCAGGCTACCCTGACATGAGCAAACCTATTGTTAATATTCAAGAAAATGCTCAAGGGAAATACCGTCTGTATCAACCAGGATATCCAAACATATCACTCCCCTTTGTATTGTCTTTTAGATTTGGGAAGACTTCTGATTCCTCAAGAGGTCCACTCTTAAATGCTATGGAGATGAACAAATATCTAGAGAAAAATGACGGTTCACCAGATGGTAAGTACAACTATCGTTCCTTAAGCTAAACAGTGTTGTTTTGGATGTCGAAATTTGATGTAATGTTTTGGATTTATGAACTCTGTTTAATATCTTTCCACTTTCTTTTTTACATGGAACATATCATTCTTCATGTCATACATTGTGCTAACTCTTACAATCTAATTATATCTAATGTAATTTTCTGTAGGAGATCGCATTGCAAGTGTCATTTCACTCTACAAAACGGCAGATTGGGCGCAAGAAGGTGGTGACCCATGTTTGCCAGTGCCATGGTCTTGGTTGCAGTGTAGCTCAGATGCACGACCAAGGATAGTCAAAATGTAAAAAAAAATGACTTTGGGATTCTATTTTATGTTTCATTGTGATTGCTTAACTCAAATGCAATATCTCAAATGAAATTTACTTTTATTAGTCTAAATAACACCTGTTCTTTTGCAGCTCATTGTCTAGCAAGAACTTGACAGGAAATATTCCTTCAAACTTGCCAAAGTTGAATGGTTTAGTTGAACTGTGAGTGCAAAGTCATTTGCTTGATATTTACATGCACTTGAATTTTAACTATGGTGATGGTTTAGTCATCTTTTGTTTTTTGTTGCTCTTATGGTCACAGATGGCTTGATGGAAATTCTCTGACTGGTCCAATTCCTGATTTTACAGGATGTGCAAACTTGGAGATCATGTAAATTGATATTACGCATCCTCTGACTTTCATATAAAATTATTGCATTTAAGAAGATATTAATCTAACCAATATCGTTCTCTGGTATAGCCATCTCGAGAACAATAAATTGACGGGTGAGCTGCCTTCCTCTTTGGTCAACCTACCAAATTTAAGAGAACTGTAAGTTATCTGAACTTGGATATCTGTTTTTATAAATGCTTGACAACACGAAGGGTAAAGCAAGAAAAATGGTCGGAAATGATGATAAATAATATTCCCATTGATTAAACGATTTGCTGCAGTGCTTCTCTTTTCTATCCTTCCTCTTACATGTTAATCGTGAATGCAAGTGTTCTTCAATGTTTTTGAGTGCAAGATTTGGTGCATATTCAGATGTCATAGATCTTGATACAATGGATAACCTGCAGGTATGTGCAAAACAATTTGTTATCTGGAACCGTGCCATCAGGACTTCTCGACAAAAACATAGTTTTCAAGTGAGTATCAACTCTATCAAGTAGATATAAAATGCCTCCCCATTCTTAAAATTTTACCACAACCATTAACGTGATCAAAATTTTAGACCTTGCATCATTTTCTGCATTTAAAAGAGTGCTGTTTACTGTTATCCGTAAATTTTATTTCAAATCTTTCCGCTGTTCTGCTGGAACATTTCCAGGTTATGAAATCACCGACTGTGTGATTAATGAGGTGACATATTTAATCAAGGTTCTTGAGTTGCAATGCCTTCAAGCTAGGGGCACTAGATGGTTTTATTGAAATACCAATTTTATCACAATTCTTGGTGCAATCAATATTATTTTACTGGGCCTCAAAGTGTGAAAATGCAGAATTGAAGGAACGGTGTTTCATGATCGATGCGAGTGCCTAGTTTAAACCCGATAGACAAAAGATGTGAATTTCATTACATAATATATGAAAACCATAACACATGATTAGTGAATATCTGTTTCCAAAGTAAGGTCTAAAATAATGTTTACATGTACTTTCTTGATTACCACAGCTACTCTGGAAACCCTAATATTCACGGAGGAGGCAGAAAAAGAAAGCAAATAGGTATCATTATCGGTTCATCAGTCGGAGCAGCAGTTCTGCTGATAGCCACAATAACATCTTGGTTTTTCATACCCAGAGGAAAGAAAGGGAATTCTGATTATGGTATGTGTGCTTGATATTGTTCGAAGTTTATATCTTGTCTCTATCCGTAGGTGGTTAGTAAAAAGATACTTTTCTTTATTTCATTCAGAGCATCAAAGACTTCCCCCACCAGTTCAAAGACTAGTTTCTACCTTGAATGAAAATCCTTCTGAAGGATCATATTGCTTTTCATTCGCTGAGATCCAAGAGGCTACAAAAAAGTTGGAGAAGAAAATAGGCTCCGGAGGTTTTGGAATTGTATACTACGGGAAACTGAAAAATGGAAAAGAAATTGCAGTGAAAGTGCTGACAAATAATTCCTTCCAGGGAAAGAGAGAGTTCTCAAATGAGGTAACTTTTATCTATGTTCATTTTTATTCTGGAATCTAACTTTGTTGTCAATGGCAATCCTCCAAGCTTTTCTGTCAGGTTCAGTGATATGACTGTTTCCTATAGTTCTTTAAGGCTTATGTAAATTTTTTTTGTGAATAAAAAAATGTAATACGTAATAAGAAATATATGATAGTAATATGAGATTCACATTTGTTTAACCATTGAACATGAAGCAAACAAAACTTTGTGCAGAGTGGGATCATCCTTGAACAAATGAAATGATTATTTGAAGACTTCCATGCATATTATTGAAAAATATTATATTTATTTCAAGTCCTTAGCTCTATAGCATCTGTTAATGTTGATTTTTTCGAATGAGTAATTCAATTACCTGGGGGTATATCTGAAACTTGCTTTAGATACTCTAGAAAATCAAGACCTACCTGCATTTTAGATGTATTTTTTTTACCACCCTAGTAATTGCTAAGTCCTTTAGTTGATTACCTGCTGTTCGACTGTAAATTAATAATCAGTAATGAAATCAAGAGTTTGCTCTAAATTTTTCACTTTCCAAGTCATGCTACTTCAGGCTGTATATTTTTACTTAGAACTAAAATTGACCCATAATTTTATGACATAGGTGATTCTTCTCTCAAGGATACATCACAGAAACCTGGTGCAGTTTCTTGGGTTTTGCCAAGAAAATGACAGAAGTATGCTTGTTTATGAGTACATGCACAACGGAACTCTCAAAGAACATCTCTATGGTAATTTCAGGTGTTTTTGAGTTACTCTATATATACGATGTCAGTACTGATCTTCATACAAATTTTGATAGGCTCACAAGGAAATGGTATTGGTTGGATGAAGCGCCTTGAGATTGCCGAAGATGCAGCTAAAGGTTTATAATCCAACCCTTTTCCCCTTGTCTGTATGACTCGACCATCTCTTAAAAACAAGGAATTGTATTGCACTTTTCTTGACGGGAGTCTCGCATTTAGTATAGAATCTGTGAAGTGATCCTTATGCTTGCTTGCATCTCAATGCAGGGATTGAATATCTTCATACAGGCTGTGTTCCTGCTATTATCCATAGAGATTTAAAGACAAGTAATATTCTTCTTGACAAACTCATGAGAGCAAAAGTTTCGGACTTTGGTCTTTCAAAACTTGCATTGGATGGAGTTTCACATGTCTCGAGTGTCGTTCGGGGCACAGTTGGGTATCTGGATCCCGAGTAAGCACTTGTTCTCTTGCTCTTTCCTTTTTTCCCCACATCAAACCAATCATTGTAGGTTGAGCTTATTGTGGATACTTTATTGATCCTTCATAATCATTTTTAATTGGTTATAGTGATTAGTGGCGTACAGACAAAGAAGGATGTGGAAAAATCGAACCAAACGAACTGAAAAATCAGTTCAGTTAAAAACAAAATGTTCTCTTTCCGGTTCAGTTTGGTTTAGGACATTAAATTGTTCTAGTTCAAATTTTAGTACAAGCCAAACTGAAAAATCAACCACATCGACGGGTTTCTAAATTTTCATCTTTTTAAATTCGATTCAGTTAAAAGTAAAAATCGGTTTGATTCGGTTCAGTTTAGTTCGAATATAATGCATGAACCATACAACCAGCCAAACAAGTGGCATGGATTTTGGTTCATGACATAGTTTTTAAAACTCTGCAGCACCTTATAAGCTATGCATACAGGCATACATTTGTGTATGTGTTATCTTGTGTGAAGTAATAATAACTGATATTGATACTCAGGTACTACATCTCTCAGCAGTTAACAGACAAGAGCGACGTTTACAGTTTTGGTGTCATTCTTCTTGAGTTGATGTCCGGAAAAGAAGCTATATCAAATGAATTCGGCCCTAATTGCCGCAATATCGTTCAGTGGGTAAGTTGATCAATGTAGGCCATCACAGCATTACAAACAATGAACTTTTTGAATATATCATAACATTAATTCCTGAAATGTGTTTGATTCGGATAGGCAAAGTTACACATAGAGAGTGGCGATATCCAAGGAATAATTGATTCTTCACTGGACGGTGAGTACGATATACAATCAATGTGGAAGATAGCTGAGAAAGCTTTAATGTGCGTGCAGCCGCACGGACACATGAGGCCGTCAATTTCAGAAGTTATGAAGGAAATCCAAGATGCTATCGCAGTCGAAAAGGAAGCTATGGCAGTGAGAGAATGTAATAACTCAGATGACATGTCAAGAAATTCTGTACATTCTTCCCTCAACTTAGGTTCCTTGGAATTTGGTGGAACTGAGAATTATCTATCCCTCGACGAGTCGGCATCACGGCCAACGCCTAGATAATAGCTCCTTGTTCATCATGCACAGCCGCATAATCCCACTTGCTGCTAATTACAGAAATTTTGAAGATTGTTTCTTGTGGTCATCATATTCTTTGATCTAGGATTATATTTACACTTTACAGTGACATTTGCTATGTTTAGGAAGGAGAAATTAAAAAAACTTGTATATTTTCCATCTTTCAAATTATATGTGCTCCATTTTTGTGTAAATGTTTATTGTGGTAGAGTTCTATTTTTCATTCAGCAACTTGATGATTAATTTAAAGTTATTTTGGTTAGTCAAACTCCATATAATGTTATGTTAGGGTATAATGTGTTTTTAGTGAAACTACATTATATATTTGTAAGATTGCATTTTTCATTACTTGTATATTGAACTTTTCTTGAATGTATAATTCTTTAATATCAAATCTTGCTAGAATTTAAAAATTATATCAATAATGTACTTTTGACAAATTTAATCGACTTTGAACAAAGGATAAATTCACCCCTTAACTTGCCGTGGAAGATCAAAATGGCCCAAATTCGTCAAACTGGATCAAACAAATCACCTTCTTTTTGCGTATATTAATACTTATTTGTATGGTTTTTGTTTTGTATTAAATAAATGCTATCAACATGGAGTTTATTTTGTATTTAAATTAATTATTTACAATTTTATTTTTGGTTTGCAAATCAATTTTCTTAGATTGAAGTTCTTGATGATCCAAAAAATTTTGGTTGTATTACGAGATATCTCTTCGAGTCTCATTTAATGTAATTTTAAAACTAACAGAATAAAAAAAATCCAAACATACGATTTCATGTATTATTAATTGATACTTTAAAGTTATGGCGAAATTTACAATAAACTATGTAAAATTCTAGTGGTTACAATCTATAAAATCATAGTAGATATTCAATTTTATACGATATGTATTCGATGAGTCGTTTAAAATTCATTTCATAATGTAAAATGCTAATTTAAAATATTTTAATAATTAATTTTAGATAGGGAATATTTCAATGAGATAAATAAAATACAAAAATACAAAAATAAAACTATATTCTGTTTAAAGCTAGTCATTATTTTAATTAAATAATAATATTATTGGCCAAAGGTAAAGGTAAATTAGATTAGTCAAAAATGAAATACATTATATTAAATCAAATGCTACAAAAGATTTGGAAAACAAATTAAACCTAACACCTGATTTATGCAAAATAAAAAAATACATTTTAATTCAAATTAAATCACAAACTTTATCCTGATTTGCAATTACAACTCGAACTTTGAAATTGGACAATATCAGTAACAACTTTCAGTTTTTGGCAAATTGGTACACCGAGCTAAAAACAACACTAACATGGACATCGTAATATCTAGCCACATGTTGTTTCATGTCGGTATACCAACTTGTCAAAAAATGAAAGTTGGTTGATGAGTCGGTGACATTGCTAAATTTCAAAATTCATATTGTAATTACAAATTACACTAAAATTCGTGATTTAATTTACAATTAACCTTTTAAATTATCAAGAATTTTTTTATCAGCACAACATTAATTTGGACGAACTCGCATGGCATGTACTTTCAAAAAAGCTCACATATCGAGCTTCAGTCTTAAACCATACTTCAATTAATCATAAAAATCCCCTTGAATCATCAAAAATTTAAATGCGAATCTCGAACAAACACATTATAGTCCTAAATAATCCAAGATTAGACCCATGCAAATAAATAAAATTCACAAAAATCACATCAACTCAAAATAAACTTCAACTCACATCAACTCAAAATAAATACTAACATTTTCGATTTTATTGAATAATAACTCAAATATGATATTAATACTAATATTTAAAAGAAGTCCACGAATTTTTCTTCTGTAATAATGGATGCAGCTAAAAGTGTGTCCTATAATAAAATGATAGCAATACCAACAAAACAAAACAAAATAAATCAACACAGATTGGAGCATTATAAAAAAAATAGAGATGAAGATTTAAAAGATTATTGGTCAATTTTAAATTAAAGGAATAAAACGAGTCAAACTGTCAACCTGAACGTTTTTATTTAAAACTTCAAATTTTAAAATATTTTATTCAAACTCGCGAGTTTGTCCATATTTTACACTAAGTTGAAGCGGAGAAATGATTTTTTGTTGGAAAATAAATAAATAAAGATTCATTTTTCCCACACAATTTGGCATAAAATATCAATTAAAAACAAATTTATGGCTTGAGACAAAAATACTCACAACTTAATTAATTTGTCTCATTTTGCTTTCTAAGCTGAAATGACATAAAATATTTGGAGCAAATAGAGTTGATATGGCAATAAATTATCGGACCATTTGGAGTTAACAAGATTAGATGAGCCTTTATTAAGATTGTTTATTTTATGAGTGTTTTTGTTTATATCCATAAATTTAAGTTTATCTGATCTTTTATCCAAAATTCAAGGGGCAATTTGAACCTTTATTAGAAATGATAAAAGAGGAGAATGAAGGAAAAGAAAGGAAGTAAAGAGAAAAAGAAAACGAACGGTGTTGATAGAACTCAAAATCTGATCAGAGTCGTCTCCTATCTCCTCTCTTTTCCAGCGTCCGATCCTTTCTCTTTCCTCTTTCTCCTTTCCAATCTGATTCCCTCGCGCCTTTTTTTATCTTTTTAATTAATTATAAAGGTGAAACATCACCACCAACGACATTTCATTTCACAATCTCTCTGTCTTCACCTTTCTACAAAAAATGTCTGATTGTTTTTGTGACCTAGGGTTTTTCCGGCTATTATGGCGACGGAGGCGCCACCACCACAACAACTGCTCAGTCCTGGCGGAGGAGGCAGCCATGACCATGAGAGCGGCGGCGACCAAAGCCCTAAGAGCTCTAATAACTCGAATTTTCGCGAACAAGATAGGTATCTCCCTATCGCTAATATCAGTCGTATCATGAAGAAAGCCTTACCTGCTAATGGTAAAATTGCTAAAGACGCCAAAGAAACTGTTCAGGAATGTGTTTCTGAGTTCATCAGCTTCATCACCAGCGAGTATGTACTCATTTTAAGTTAATTATTTTTAGGTTTTTTACTGAGTGATTAATGAATTAATGAATTATTGTAGAGCGAGTGATAAATGTCAGAGAGAAAAGAGGAAGACGATTAACGGTGATGATTTACTCTGGGCTATGGCTACACTAGGTTTTGAGGATTATATTGATCCTCTTAAGATTTACCTGACTCGTTACAGAGAGGTAGGTTTCTAAGAAAATATCCATAATAATTGATTTTGCTATTGTTAAATACTAATTTTGTTGAATTTCCTTGTTGTTGCATGTTTTTATTGGTGAATCTGCTGCTGTTGATGATGATACAGATGGAGGTATGTTAATTATTGCGAAAGATTTACTTTATGTTTTTACTGGTTTTTTCTGTTAAATTTGTGAATGTGGAATTTATGAAATGTTATTTTTGACAGGGTGACAGTAAGGGATCTGCAAAAAGTGGAGAGGCATCTCTGCAGAAAGATGTTCAGCAGCGGGGACCAAATGTCCAGGTGAATTGAAATAGAGTTTATGTCACTCAGTTTTTTTGTCAATATATGTATGTGTTGCTATAGAGTATATAGACAATTTTGAATGCACGATTTGTTTATCTTATTTGACGACATTTGGCGAATTGCAGATTTCTCATCAAGGTTCTTTCTCGCAAGGTGTCAATTATGGAAGTTCTCAAGTAAATACATTTTCTCTTTCTTTCATTTATGAGATAGCATATGCGTCTTATATTCACTATCATGCTGATCATTCTTTAGTGTATGTCGTTATTAATATCAACAAATATATTTTTATGCTTAATGAAAGAATAGGCCTTTAAACTCTGCAACGGGATAGTGTTTTTTTAATAGATAAGATGCTGTTGTTCTATCATGATACTAAAGGATGGTGATAAACGCTTTGTTTTGTTGAATTCTCATAATTTTGTTATAAGTCTAATGCTTATTGCTTTTGTAATGTTGTTTGTGGGTTATCTTGTCTTATGTGTTTATTTTGCAGTCATTTGGCTGTTGGATTAGGGATGACCATAAGAGCAATTGCTTATTTGATCTGCATTTATTAGCTAGTATTAGGCTTGTATTGCGGCTCATTGAATTATTATTTTTTATCTTGTATTGTTTGTCCTATGTTTTCACTTCTACAGTATTTAATCATCGTTGATACACAGCTTATCCAGTGCACTTTGCCTTTTTCATATCATTGTTGCTATTAATTTTTTGCATTAAAAACTTTTCCATATAACCACTAGACTCTCATAATCACTATAGCATGCTCACAATAGTCCTCATCCGCGGTTAATAACATCACGTGTCGCTGATGCATGTAACAGTGCATGTGCAAACACATCCAGAGTGACATGTGCAGATGTGTTGCTATGTCAGTATAAGCACTTCAATTTCTTAATAACCTATGTTATGCTGTCGAAACAGGCACATCTTTCTTCCTGTTTGTCCTTTAGGTATTATTTTGTTCGTCGTCTCTTGATTACACCTAGTTTTTTGTAACTTATATTCTTCATGTTCTGATTTTACATGTCCTTATGAACGCACAGTGATTTAGTTTTAGAAACTAATGGAATTCTTGCTGGACTTGCAATTTCTGTTACTTTTCTGGCTATAATATTTTTTATTTACTGGACTTATGAAAGCTTTGCAGTCGCAGGTCCAGCATATGATGGTTCCTATGCAAGGCACAGAGTAGTAATCACTGGCTTTCCTGTCGATAAATGCCTTCACTTAGAGCCCTATTCAGTATTGCACTCCATGCTCGTAACAAATATCATACCAAAACCCGAGTCCAGTTTAGTCGATAAATTATGGATGGTTTTGGTTCTCCTGTTGGTCTAAAGTTATTTATAGTTAATGATTGCATTAATTAGGCATCATTAGTTGTAGAACGTGTAATTTGAAGAACAATTGTAAATCTTGTGAGGTTCAGTGCCCTATTGTTTGCAGACTGGATATATGCATGTTTCTGTAATTGTATGATGAATTGATTAGCAACCTTTCTATCCATGTTCTGACAAAAAAAAACCTTTCTATGCATGTGCCTGAGAACCGTTAACATTTTCTTTCTTATGATATGTTTGTCTTAACTCTTAAGTGAGAATTAGTTGATTGAAGGTCCGATCCTACGTAGTGGTAAATTCAGAACTTTTTATGCCTCTTCATAATTGATTAATGGATCTTGTTTCCTTTTTTATGGAATAGTTTAAGTTAATTTGGTTTCTTACATTGAATGTTACTATGAGAACCTCAGTAGCACGCACGCTTCATTTTGCCATTCTTGTATCCGTGTCCATGCTACATTGTTGAGAACCATTACTATATGAATTGTGTATATTAATGATGAGTAACTTTTTGCATTTTCATTTTCGCTACTATTTGTTAATATTTGAAAATGAAACTGTTTAATGATGAAGAGATGGCATAGTTCGAGTCGTAAGACTGTAAGACAGTTCCACCTAAGACGGGTAGGTCCTGGGTTCGAATCACCACCGGAGCAGGAGTGAAATCCTTTAATCCTTTTAGAATAGAGTTAAAAAAAACTATTTAATGATGGATATAGAGAGGAATAGTAGCAAATTATTGCTTTTAAGCTGATATAGTTTATTTTATTTGGTCACGTCAAGCTTTCAATTAGCTACCGAGTTGAAAGTGAATTAATATAATTTGGTCTTATGCATAATCAGAGTGAGCATGGACCCCAATGTTTCTGCTTTTAGGCCTTAATTTTCAACTATCACTTGCTTTCCATTTGTCATATCATGTCCATTTTACCCATTTTTTGAGCATAAAAAGACCCCTGCCTGTGAATTCATCAACAATTTGACACTAAGCAATACCTTTTAAATTAAGGGTTCATCTGACGTTACATCCGAATTGGTTTCTATAGTTGCATGTAACTGCATTTAAGATGATGCATGCACATCAAAACACTCCCAAATATTTTTGTTTTACAATTAGAGTTTGTTGCCGATGGTCACATGATACTGAGTGGAAGGCAATGAAAAGAAAAGCAAAAGAGGAGCGGCATGTTAGATGATTGATGATCCTCCTAATCACGGAGAGGGCAAGGGCAATATACACATACACTTATCATTTTATTGATTTTTATTTTTTTGTCTGTTTTATTAATTTTACTATTAAATAAAAATAATAATAATTCATCCACAAGTAAATAAAATAGTAGTATTTATTTGGTAAAGAAAATAGAGGAACCCTACCTATTAGGGCTTTTTAATTTAAATGAAAAAGAGAGGCCCCTTGCATTAATCCTATTAATCATATTCTTGTACAATTGTCGGCCAGGTCATCACAAAAAAAAAAGATACCTATCTAGGGGTTCTTGTTATTTATTATTTTTATTTAGCAGTTAAGAGCGAATAAAAATACTTGCCGCATCAAAGTTGAAATAATGGTAGATGAGAGTTTAGAAAGATTGAAAGTGAATGATAAAAACCTCTAATATAAAAGTGATATAATACTTTTGGTGTAATCAAAAGAAAAATACTTTTGTGTTGAAAGTAAATTACTAATGGAAATTGATTCAAGTGGTAAGCGGTTTGATATCGTTTAAGCAATGTCTCGAGTTCGAGTCTTGTAGATGCAGAAAATTCCCACTAGCAGACTCGCCCACCATTACCAAGCGTGCGCGACGCGGGTCGGATCCGGATTAGTCAAGGCGAATCTTTGGAAATTAGATGGGTCACCAAAAAAAATTATATTATTTTTGCAAATTTTGTAACTTTTTGTACATAATAAATCACCATATAGCATTTGGTTGTGAATTTGCTTGACAATTAACCTCAGCTGTAAAACTCTAATAATTTAAGGATATGATATGATATTGACATGCTAATGGATCAAACTTTCCACGCAAATCTTTCTGTTTTACTTTGTTTTTAGTAAAAGTATAATTTTTTTATGACAAATGCTACCAATATTTACTTTCAACTTGAATGTGTTTAATATCTAATTTTTATTTCTAAAAAGTTTGATTCAAGTTTTGAATTGTGACTTTGTATAATACAAAAGGAGCACTTAAAAATTCAAAGAAATCGAAATTTTCTAAGAGCATTTAATAGGAAATGAAGTTGGGTAGATTTCCGTAAGAGATACTACATAATCTTTTTGGGATCAGTAAGTTATTGAGATTACTTTCTGATACAGAAAAAAGAGGCAAAGCCTAAGAACACCTAATACATAACAGGTCTATCATAGGACACTCCATGGAGATCGTGCTGAATCCATGGAATAAGGCTGTCCGGAGGGGACTCGTGATAAATAATCCCGATACCATCATCATAACCCAAAGAAGCTAAATGGTCCGCCGCAAAATTTGCTTCTCTGTAGACATGCAAAACACGCACTTCCCAGTCTCTATTAATCAAAGCACGAATAGCTACTAATAAATTGGAATACTGAGCTGCAATACCAGTTCCATTAATCTTCTCCACTACTAGCTTATTGTCCACCTCTAGAATAATTCTCCTCGCCCCCAGACTCCAGCCTAACAGTAGCCCATAATAAACACCCTTGAACTCTGCTCCCACAACTGAATCCAGCCCTATAGCCATGGAGAAACTACCCATCCAACCTCCCATATCATTACGAACGATACCTCCTGCTTTAGCAAAACCTGTTTCAGAGTTAAAAGCTCCATCTGTATTAATCTTAGACCAACCAGTAGGGGGAACACACCATCCAATAGAAGAAACCCGTTTATTAACCATAGGATTCAAATGAATAATATTAGCTGCTCTAGCCAAATTTATATATTTCACATGATGCAAAATTTCTGAATGAATTTGAGCAACCGGGATAAACTTATTTCCCATCACGGAGTGATTCCTCCAAGACCAAATTCTCCAACTCGCCACACCAAAAAGAGAAACCCAGTCTAACACGGACTCATTAACCGCAGATCCGGACAAATTATCAAGCAACCAATCATCAAAAGAAGAGTTAAAGAACTGACCTCTATCCGGCAGAGCAACAAACCTGTTCCACACTTGTTTGGCAAACCAGCAACTTCTCAAAACATGATCAACGTCCTCTTCTCCATCTCTGCATCTACTGCAGCCAGTCTCCGAGGTTAAATGACGTCGATATCGTTCAACATTCGTAAGCAGTTTCTTGTGCATGACCAGCCAAAGAAAGTGTTTTATTCTCTCCGGACCCTTCCACCTCCACACAATCTTCCAACAAACATTCGCATCAGACCAATTCGGGCTAGCAATCGCCTTATAAGCAGATTTGGTAGAAAACAGCCCAGAAGAAGACAAACCCCAATACACAAAATCATTTCCGTAGTCATCACTAGGGGGCACATATTGGCAATTTTAACTAACCAATCATACGGAATAAGATTAGAGAATTTATCCCAACACCAACTATTATTATCTGTATAAAAACCAACAGTACAATAAAGATCATGTTGAGGGATCAAACCTGTAGCAACCTGACTCAAAATCACTTCAGAATCCAGCCACGGGTCGAGCCAAAATCTGATTTTCTTGCCATCGCAAAGAGCCCACCTGATGCCTCTAATCACCTGATCCCATATACGGTTCAAAGACTGCCATAAATGGGAGGCACCCTTTATTCGAGGAAGATTATGGTAATTATCAAAGCTAAACTTGTACTTCTCACGCATGATTTGAACCCAAAGCTTGTCATGATTCGAGATGACATTCCACCCTATCTTCATCAGCAAAGCCGTGTTCATATTTCTCAAATTCCTATGGCCTAAACCTCCATAGCCGCGCGGTTGGCAAATAGTATCCCACTTGACTAAATGAATTTTCCTATTCTCTGTATTTTCTCCCCACAAGAATCGCCTGCAAGTCCCCTCAATATCATCACAAATACCTACAGGAATAGACATAGTTTGCATAGAGTAAGTGGGCATGGCAGAAATAACTGAATTCACCAGCGTAGAACGACCCGCCATTGACAAAGTCTTGGCCTGCCAATGAGAGAATCTGTTACGAATACGCTCCATAAGACCTCTCGAATGCTTCTTAGTAACTCTCCCATGAAGCATATCAATACCCAAGTATTTGCCTAAATCCGTAGTCTTAGCAACACCTAACTTATTAGCAATTTGATTACCCAGAGAGGCGGAGATATTAGTAGAGAATAAAACTTTAGTTTTCTCTTTACTCACTTTTTGACCCGAACAACTACAAAAAGAGTTCAGGACCTGATTCACTACTTCAGCTTGCTTCATGGATGCTTCACAAAACAAGAGCAGGTCATCTGCGAAAAATAAATAGGACAGCGGGGGACAATTCTTGCCTAGCCTAATCGACTTCCACCTCTTGTGCAAAACTTCAAAATTAATCAAATGCGCTACCCTTTCAATACAGAGAACAAACAGATAGGGGGATAGGGGATCCCCCTGCCGTATACCACAACTTGGATTAATGGGGGAAAGAGGACTACCATTCCACAAAATGCTAAGAGTTGCAGTAGTAACACACTCTAAAATAACATTGCTAAGCAAGGACGGAATACCAACAACCTGTAAAGTATTTTTGAGGAAGTCCCAAGAAATTTTATCATAAGCTTTTTCCAAGTCGATTTTAATAGCCATAAACCCCTTCCGGCCTCTCTTCCTTCTCATAGAATGCATCACTTCTTGAGCCAAAATAATATTATCCGTGATGTGCCTGCCCGCCACAAAACTTGTCTGAGCTGGGCCAATAATCAGCGGTAAGATCTTTTTCAAACGATTGGCAATAAGTTTGGTAACAACTTTATAAGACACGTTACATAAGCTAATTGGCCGAAATTGCTTTAGAGAAACAGGATTATCGCACTTCGGAATGAGAGTGATAAGGGTTTGATTCACTTCATTAGGAATAGGATTACCTGCAAAAATGCCCATCACAAACTCCACCAATTTCTTCCCCACAATATTCCAATATCTCTGGTAAAAGAAAGCATGAAGACCATCCACACCCGGAGCTTTCAGAGGTTTCATCTCCCAGAGAGCGATACGAATTTCCTCCTCCCTAATAGGGGCCTTTAGGTTAGACACCATATTCTGATCCAGCTCAGGAAAAGACTCACAATCAGCCATAACATCATCTGTAACAGTGCTTCCAGTAAACAAGTCTGAAAAATAGGAAACCGCTAAATTCTTGAGCACCTCCTGGTCATCAATCAAACACCCATCCTCCCCTTTAAGAGCCACAATTTTATTGAAACGTCTCCTTTGCTGAACTTTATTGTGGAAGAATTTGGTATTACGGTCACCATCAATAATCCACTCACACCTCGACTTTTGTAACCAAAGGAGCTCCTCTTGAAGGAGAACTTCATCCAACTCTCTCTGAAGCTTGTTCTCAAGATTCATTAAGCTCTGGGACCAGAAAGTATCCCTAGTTCTTTGAATTCCTCCGATACGCGCCATAAGACTGTTTTTTCTCTTGAAAATGTTACCAAACTCATGATGGTTCCATTGCTTAGCTGCAGCGGCAAAATTACTCACACAATTAACAAGCGGCTCGTCACTACGCCAATTATTTTCCACCAGCCCCTGGAAATTCTTATCTCCTACCCACGCTGCCAGAAATCTAAACGGCTTAGGAGTGAAACGAGTAGGAGTATGGCAGCTGAACTGAAGAAGGATAGGGTTGTGATCAGATTGCACCCTAGGAAGATGATTAACATAATAATCCTTGAACTTTTGAGTCCAATTGATATTACAAATGAAACGATCCAGCCGTTTAAGAACATTACCTCTCCTCCACGTAAACTGAGACCCAATAAACCCCATATCAATGAGTTGATTATCATCAACCCAGTTCTTGAAAAAATTACATCTGCCCGAAGTCACAACACTACCTCCCCTTTTCTCGCTATCACAGAGAGTAGCATTATAATCTCCCCCAATAATCCAAGGACCCTGAATCGACCTAGCCAAAGCGGAAAGGTCATCCCAAACCAAACGACGAAGTGTAGCATTCGGACTAGCATACACAATGGTCAACAAATACTTGCTAGCACCATTCGTAACTCGTAAATGAACAAAATGTTTGTTATTTTGCAGAACAACAATATTCACATTCGATTTCCACAGAACCCAGATGCCTCCTGAGAACCCAGACGCTTCAATTCTATGAGAATTATCAAACCCACTACTTTTCACAAACATATCAGCTTTAATACCGCTAATTCTAGGCTCCACAATACCCACAATATCAAGATTATACTTAGAACAATACATTCTAAAAGTTCTGATAAAGGCTTTCGACCCAGCTCCCTGAACATTCCAAATCAAAATTTTTTGTTTATCAATCATTAAAAAAGATAAGGGGGAGAAGACAAACCAATATTCCTCAAGCAGACACATGACTCCCGTTTTTCAACACATGACTCCCATTATCTTGGTTATTCTCAATCTCAGCACAACTATCAATCACCATCACATCTGGGAAATTCGAAATGTTCCGAGATGGATCTATCTCTGAGTTTGCATGCCCAACATTAGTAGCTATTTTGTTTCCAATATCAGGAGGATCTGGATCTTCAATCACAATATCCATGTCTTGCGCGTCTCTTCTTTTATTCAAACTATTATCAACATGAATTGAAGAAGAAGAAGGATTATTTTTTTGATGATTAAATGAAACTGTGACCACCGAATGATTTTCTGGGTTTAGAGAGGATGGAGCTTTTTCAACAGTGAAACGCTGCGTATTCGATTTTGGGATAGGGATGGGCCTTTTTCCTTGGGCTTTTAGATTCTGATGAGCCTTAAGACTGCTTGGGGCATCTTGGTCTTTTATTGCATGTTGTCTACTTAGAATATGTTTTTGCACGTTAGGATTCTGATTTTCCTGATTGGCATCAATCACCACTTCCTCTAAAACCGGGATTTCATCACAATTGGTAACTGATTCCATCTCATCCTTTTCTAAAACATGGAATCTGGAACCAGAAATATCTTTTTCCTTATTCAAAATAGGAATGCGATTATTTTTCTCCCGATTACCCACAGGACTAGATTTTCCTTTTTTACCCACCATCATCCAAGGACCAAAGTTAGGAATGCTGACTTTCTCAATTGGTTTATCAGCAACTGTTACCGGAGAAACATTCTGATGAGGAGTTATCCCTCTATCTTGAACAGTAGTTGGAATCAAATCAGGACAATGGGCTTGAACATGTCCAAATTTACCACAATTGAAACAAATCCTCGGCAGACATTCATATTCCACAAACTGAAGTTTGCCATCAATATAGAATTGAGAAATCAGAGGCTTCGTAAGATCTAATTCAACCGCGATTCGAGCAAATTTGCCTCTTTCTGCTGATTCAGTGCAATAATCGATCTTAATCACCTTCCCCACCATCTGACCGATGTATCTAAGAACTTTTTTATTATAATAGTGAATAGGCATACCTGGTAACCGGATCCAGGCATTCACCGATTGAATACAATCCTTGGTGCAATCAAACTCAGCATTCCAAGCTTGAACTGAAAGATAATGACCAAGCATAACCCATGGTCCCCCTGTTAGAACAGTTTCAATATCATAACTACTCTTCAATTTAACCAAGAAATATTCATTTTCTAGGTCAATAACATCAAAACCTTGTGTAAAGTTCCACATAGAGTCAAGGCGATTACAAAGATTCCGGTAACCTATTGGTCTTCCCAATAGTTTCACAATCACCGCTGAACGCCAAGGCTTGGACAGTTCCTCTGTAACCCGTTTCGAGAACGTAATGGCAGATTGAGATCCATATTTGGTCATTGTAACATCATCATCCTGTATAACAAAATCATCATCATCATTTCCAGAGATAGAATCTACCTTCTCCCTATCTGCTTGTAGAACTTTATCTCTAAAAGACATGGCTTTAGGGGATTCCGGTGTAACAACGTCTTCCCTAAACTTAGCTTTCTTGGTAGAGCGGTCTTCCTCTAAAGGTTCCCTTCCATCATCCTTGCGAAAATCCAACGAGAGAGTTTCAGAGCGTATTTCCTCCATTATTATTTAGAATAAACTTTTCTAAACTTAGCAAATAAGTAAATTTTAACTTTAT